>NC_065516.1:36864378-36864522 GCF_006386435.1 Epinephelus moara | reverse complement strand
TGCCACACAGGGCCTTACAGCATACGACATCCCTCTGTCCTTATGACCCTCACAGCTGATCAGGAAAAACTCCCCAAAAAAAACCCTTTAACGGGGAAAAAAAACGGTAGAAACCTCAGGAAGAGCAACTGAGGAGGGATCCCT
>NC_065516.1:36858825-36861049 GCF_006386435.1 Epinephelus moara | reverse complement strand
TAATTTAGGTGGTCGGGGGACAGACACCGTTTGTATAAAACTATGAAAACTATGGCTGGGTAACTGAACTAGAAGCTCAGAGAGGCGTATAGGACTGCGTCTCCGAGTCCTGGTCTCAACTCTGGGTTGTCAGGGATTTGATTTACTAATAAAGTTTGCCAGGTTCCTAGAAATGAGAGATCAGTTCATACTGAGGAAAGATGTCTAAAGTCTCTCCTCGTTAAAGTTAAAGTTATTGCGATCCTATGCAGAGATTGTTACATCACCCAGCCCTACTTCTGAAAGCTGCAGATAATGAATCTGACACACGTGCGACTCCATCCCAAAAATGAATCTGATGTGGATGATGCGACTCCTGAAACTAACGTGAGATCAGCTGATTGTCAGTGGTGTAACAGGGAGGAGCGCCCTCGCTCACAGATCATCTTTTGGTGGAGTTACGCTCGCTTCATGTTGCTTCAGCCTCTGGTCTGAAGCCGGCGTTCTCACCCAGGTGAGCGCTCACGTGCCAAACTTTTGCACCACCTTTAATTTTCAGTGACAACAACAAACAAAGACAAACTGAAAGTACACAAAGTTGACATGCTAACTGAATTAAACATTGGCGGCTTCTCACCGTAATTATTCGCGCACACACATCAAAAGTAGCCGAAGATGCGCGTGTCTGCGCTGGCGGGCGCGTCCTGAAGACCTGTGTGAATTTTCCACAGGAGATATTTTTACTTTTTTGTCTATTCAAGAAATTACCCACAAATGCTATACACCAAGAATTATTTTATTTATCCATGTTTTTATTTATGTATGCCTTTTTTACTTATTTATTTTAATACTGTACCTGAAGTTATATTTGAGCAAAAAGGAAAATGTTTCTTAACCTGTGTCATGTTTGTGTTTGTGTTTGTTTGTTTGAGATGATTATTGAAAAGCTGGTTGTATCTTGGTTAAAATGTTCTAATAAAGCACAGATAGAAAATATTGCAATATCTTGTGTGCTGTAAAGTGGTTTGAAACAAATGAAATCGGAATCGGCCGTCCAAACACTCTGCAAATCGGAAATCGGGATCAGCCCGAAAAATTGTAATCGGTGCAAGTCTAGTTTGAACACTGATTTTCTGCAGTATTGATACACCACTAGCTGCTCTCTGTCTTATTGTTAATGTTTCCTACAGTTTCTGCTCTTTGATAGAAACTAAGAAAAGGAGCAGAACTGATGTTCAGACCTTTATTTAACACTCAGGAGCTAGAGGGAGACCCTCAGTATCTGTGATGCTCAGCATGAACTAAGACATTGAAAGCAATCAATAAGCAAACAAGGAATTGTTATACATACTAGGGATGTTCCTGGCGACTAATTTCCCTGTCGACTAAACCAAAATTTTAGTCAAGACTAGTTGACTAGACTTAAAAAGGAAAACACTCAGAGAAACAGTCAAATTTATCACAATTTATTGTTAAGTATTTGAAACATTGTCCCAAAACATATTGTATGCATTCAGAGCCCTTTGAAGCCTTTAATTACAATCTTCAACAACCATGTTGGATTTTAAATGTTGCTGAAGTACGAGACACTTTGAGCCGTGTGGTATGAATGTGACATGATGCAACTCAGTCAAAAGTTAACCACTAAAATAACATCTGAAATAAATAAAGTGCCTCTGAAATGTGGGGCACTCTTAAAGTTAACAAATAAAATAACATCTCAAAAAGATTAATTGCTGCTGAATTCATTTTCTACATCAAAGTGCTGCCATGATATGATTTCGATTTGATGTGATTCAGAAGCCTGTGATCAATATGAGACAATATTATCTGATCGTTTAACTCAGTCTGTTCCAGAAGAAGCTGCTGCAGCTTTATTTTTACTTTTGGCCACAAAAGATAAAAACAATATAAACAATAAGTTCAGTGAAGTTAACTTTAATCTGACTCCACTAACACACAGGAAACAGCACATGGGATCAGCTAACCTTCAGGGCTTTCTGTCAGACAGACCTTTCTGTCAGAGAGACCTTTCTGTCAGAGACACCTTTCTGTCAGAGAGACCTTTCTGTCAGAGACACCTTTCTGGAAGAAATCTTTTCATTTTAAGCCAAACCATCATCTTTTTATAAAACTTCAGGACCATCTGTCTCCTAATGTCCTGGAGACAAACGTGTGTCTTAAAGTCCTGAAGACAAACTTGTGTCTTAAAGTCCTGGAGACAAACGTGTGTCTTAAAGTCCTG
>NC_065516.1:36856574-36858606 GCF_006386435.1 Epinephelus moara | reverse complement strand
ACAAACTTGTGTCTTACAGACAAACGTCTCCAAACAGCCATAAAACAACAGGATCATTTAAAACAAGTCTCAAACTCAGCTCAGTAACAACTGTCAGGGTTCACAGACACAACTGTTGTTTTATGCTAGTCACACATTATTAGCTTTAGCATGTTTACATAAATTAGCCTAGCGGCTAGCAGACTTTTCCTCTACAAACAGTTGAACAGATGACATGTATTATTTATACTACTTCTTCCTCAGCGTTGGTTTCAGTCTCTGCGTCTCCTGACAGAACAGCTCGGTTGAATTTCAGCCTGCATGAACGTTTTTTAGCCGAACATTGTTGAAACAGCAGCTGATGTTGCTGCAGTGAGAAGTTAGCAGAGTGAGACGCTCGTCCAGGCAGGTAACGTCACGTGGAGTTTATCTCATAACGTCATTGTTCACATACACCATGTGTTCTGTCTGCTGACCTGGATGTTCTCTGAAATCCAAAATATTTCCACACTGCTGATTTATTCCTGAGTCAGTAACGTTATCCTCTTCGTTCCTGCTGTTGTTTGACGCTGACACAGACTTTCAAAATAAAGGTGTAACCTAAAGACGGTGATATAGGTCGACGTTTTCACTTTGTCTCGATGGTATTGGATCGTTGATCATAACTGATATTGATATATTGATGGATTGTTACACCCCTAGAAGCCATTCAAAACAAACAATAATAATAATAGTTTCACTGTATGTGATTCTGCTTATTACTCGACTACTTCCAAAAAGAAAAAATCATTTGATACAGAATATTGATTTAAATTGATTTGATTGATTTTATTAAGACTGTCTGTGATCAGAGCTGTGTCCATAGCCACAGCGTGCTGTGACTGACCAATCAAAATTCAGAGATAGTTTGCTTCTGACCCCCCCCTCTCTTTGGTTTTACCCAGAATGCCATCTGAGGCTCAGTCCCAGGAGCCTCGGGACAGAGGACCGGCCCCTCCCGTCACTCGGGCCGGACGCAGCGCTCAGCTGGCCAAAGTCGCCGCTACAAGCCCCGCCCCCGAGAGGCGGTCTCGTGGGCGACCTCGGAAAGATGGGAGCAGCAGCCGCTCTGCGCCTCCCACCCCTCCTCCTCCTCCTCCTCCTCCTCCTCCGCCACCTCCTCCCAAATCAAGGAAGAAGTAAGTGACAAAGCTGTGTGATGTGTCAGTGGTGATGTCACAGGAGGGCAGTGTATATGTGGAGCAGACTTCCTGTAGAGCTGAAACAACAAGCTGGTCGTCATAGTAACCTGCAATGTAGGGTTTACAGGTTAGAGTCAGCGAGTGTGATCTGTTTTATTAGACTGATATCTTCACACCTTTTGTCCAGCAGAGAGAACTGACAGCTTTATGTTCACGCTGTAAAATCTAGGGCCTGATGGATTTTTGAAATCGATTCTGAGGTGGGAAGAATTTCACTGATTATCAATATGTCGGCCGATACAGCAAATGTTTGAGCTGGAATGAGACAGAACTTTTCCGTGTGGACTGGTTTTACACCAATATGGAGGCTGCTGTCTTCATCTGAGAACTTAATGAGAAAATATTTAACATTGTTAGACAGTCAGCCAGTTCTAGAAATTAACTAGTAACTGGATTTGATCGATCCCTGGCTTTGCATGATGGGATATTAGCCCCGTATCCACCGAGCTGTACGGTTGGTTCAGTTCAGTTTAGTACAGTATTATTTTCCATTCCCACAGTAAAAGTTGTGGATGGTACCAACAGAAACGTTCCTTAGCGTCCCCATGTTTGGTCCCCCCTCTGTTGGGGTACCTAGCACACAGATCTGGTACTAAAAGGTGGAGCTAGAAACACTGCAGTCTGATTGGTCAGTAGAGGACGGTCACTCTGGTTTTATGTCACCTCTGTTCATACATCAGTAAACTACAACTATAAAATGAAAGAGAAAAAAATACACCGCGTTCCAAATTATTATGCAAATTATATTTTTCTCTGATTTTCCTAAATAGTCGATGCAAATGACAGTCAGCATAATTTTCAAGTCATCAGCT
>NC_065516.1:36834326-36849138 GCF_006386435.1 Epinephelus moara | reverse complement strand
TTTCTACCGTTTTTTTCCCCGTTAAAGGGGTTTTTTTGGGGAGTTTTTCCTGATCAGCTGTGAGGGTCATAAGGACAGAGGGATGTCGTATGCTGTAAAGCCCTGTGAGGCAAATTGTGATTTGTGATATTGGGCTTTATAAATAAAATTGATTGATTGATTGATTGATTGACTATAGTGGAGTCTTTGTTTCCCTGGAACAAAAAAAAACAACAACATCAAAATAACAAGAACAAAATAAACAAAAACGATAGAAAAAGAAAAACCATTGGATTCGGTCCAGGATTTCAATCTGACTGATCAAAGAAAACTCCGAGGTCACTGTGAACTACTCACAGCACGGTAACTGCACGGCTTCCTTTGGTGGCGGTTATGTAACCTTATGAGTCGATAATGTATTGTCTCAACTGAGACTGTATCCATCAGAGATTTACTCTGACTGTAAAGTGACGTTACTTAAAGCAGCTGATTTCAAGCCCAACGTCAGAACAAAAAGCGGACCAGGTCAGGTCCGAGCATCAGTTACCATGGAGATCGAGCCAGGTTAGAGGAGAGTCACCTTCACATCTGACGTCAGACTCAACAAACCTCACTAACACGCTGGGGATGCTCTGTGGTCAGCCTTCAGGTCAGAGGTCAGGTGGAAGCTGTGAGCAGGTGTAATCATGAGCTGTGAGCTGAACGTGATGTCAGAGCTGTTTTATCATAATGTCATCATGACATCATCATTGACATCAGCTGTTTTGACATTTAAAGTGACAGTTGCACATTGCCTGTTTGTAAAACAACTTTTTCATAACAAGTTCCCACTGTGCAACTGACCAGGTGTGTTTCTGTGTGTGTGTGCAGGGGGCGGAGTCGAGGCCGGGCCCAGGTAGAGGATGAAGAGAGCATGGACGCCAAGGAGAGGAAAACCCTCCAAAAGACAGGTGTGTTGTACCTGATGTTCTGTTCATGACTTCATTCAAACCATCAGAACTTTATTCAAAATTGTGCAGCAGATCTTATAGGACACCATTTAAGATGATTTTAGACAGAATAAATAAATAAATAAATATGGATTTGAAATAATTCCCGAAATAAATAAGGAAACAAATATATACACACATAAATAATACATATATATATATATATATATATATATATATATATATATATATATATATACACAGATTACTTTTTATATTTATACACAAGTAATACATCAATTATATTTTATGTAAATAAATAAATAATAATAATATATGAATGCTGAAAGGTACATACAGGTTTTGGAGCAACATATGCTGCCATCCAGAAGACGTCTCTTTTAGGAACGTCCTGTCTTATTCCAGCGAGACAGTGAGACATATTGTGACGTGTTCCAACAGCGTGTCTCCGTAGTGACAGAGTGCAGGTACCAGACTGACCTGCCTGCAGTCCACACCTGTCTCCCACTGAACATGTGTGGGACATGATAAAGCACAAAAAGCAGTAATGGAGACCACGGACTGTTGAGACACTGACGTTGTATATCAGACAAGAACGGCAAAGAATTTCACCTTCAGAACTTGAACAGTTGGTGTCCTGAGGCCCTTCACATGTACTGAGGAGAAGGTGATGTCACACAGTGGGAAACATGCTCCTGTCCCAGCTGCTGTGGAACATGTCACAGACATCACAATCAGAATAAATGTATATTATTAAAATGATTAATGTGTGTGAGGGTGAACATTAAATATCTTCATCATCACTGTGTTCTGTTTAATTTACATGTCACACTGCGGCCCAACCTTTTTTTTGAATTGCGGTTGTATTAGAGTCAATATTAAAAATGAGTAGTTGGCCGTTTGTTCGGCAGCCGGTACTCATGGAAAACTCTGAAGCTTCTGTCGCCACCTCTGATTGGCCCTGGTGACGTAGCTCCTCCCATGGCCCTCTCATGTTCTAGTTTTTGTGTTGGACTACATCATGCTGATTGGCTTTGTGTGTGTCCGCAGAGGTGAAGGAGAAGACAACAGGACGCCGTCGCTCCACCTCCAGGAGAAAAACCAATGCAAACCCTGAACCCGACCCTGAACCAGACCCTGACCCCAGCCAGAACCCTGACCCTGATCCCCCTCAGCCTGACCCCACGGTCCCAGCGTCAAGCCCAGAACCAGCTCCCAGTGCTGAGGAGGAGGACAGGACCAGCCCTGCTCCTGCTGCTCCGCTCCCAGCCTCAAGTCCTGGAGATAAACCTCGAGTCAGTTCCCCATCCCCATCCCCTGCCTCCAGCCCCAGACCTGCCCCTGCTCCTGATCCCGATCCCGATCCCGATCCTGATCCTGATCCTGTGGAGGAGGACCGACCCAGCCTGAGCCATAGCCCCAGCATTGTTCCTTTGGAGACAGAGGGGGGCGGGGCCCTGAGTCCCTGCTCCAGTCCTCCGGTCTCCCCCTGCCCCCGACTGGAGGACGAGGACTCGCTGTCCCCTCTGTTCCAGCTGTCTCTGTCCGAGGACTCAGGGGGCTCGCCCACCCCCAGCCTGGGACACACCAAAAAACGGTGAGACTGTGTGTGTATTTGTAAAGACCACTTTGAATTTTAGACACAGTGCGTTTCCATGACAACAGAGGAAACAGATTTATATAAATCCCTGTAAACATGTCAGTGTGAGTGAAATGGTCCTGCAGTGAATTTGTCACAGTCGGACTAACACACCCAGATCATGTGACTCCTGCATGTATACAGTCAATCAGACCCAAACTGGCCGAGGCGCTCTGAGCATGCGCCACAGTTTCCGCCCCGGGCTTTGACCCGGAAGTCCAATAGCATTAAATGTGTAAGAGAAGAAGAAGCCGGTAACAACATGGAGAAATCTACATCCAGAGCCGTGACTTTTTGGACGGACCAAATGTACAGAGCTGTAAAGTTGTCCACCATGGTAGCAGTTAGCTGCTAGCTAACCGTAGCTAACTTGTTTGTCCATTGTTTGGTCTGTGACGTAATAGGTCAACAGGAAAAAGGTCCAATACTAACAAGCTGAAAGGGGGCATATCTCCACCTATCGTAGAGGAGTCGCACATACTTGGCTCAATAAATGGATTCCCCTCCCGTGCTGGTATACTGGGACAAGGACAGTAGGCCAGTTAGATGTCCTCGTCCAGCTGGGACTGTAGCTCCACTTCACTGTGACTGGAAACAGACTGACAGTGACAGTTTGAGGGTTCGGACTATTCTGATCATTTTCAGCTTCATACTGGTTATATAATGTTTAATGTTCTAAAACACTTCATTCCCCCGTCCTGTCTGTGATGGAACACATGAACTCAGAGATGTTTCATTTTAGCGCCCTTCCCCTGAAAACGTCCTGTCTGCTCTGATTGGTCAGCGTTTGTCTCAGTGTCACCAGTGAAAGCTTCTAAACACAAGCGAACATGTTCCATCTGAAATCAGCATATGCAACAAGATTTCCCTGATGTTAGCATTAGGGATGCTAAACGTCTCAACGATTAAATGTCTAAACGATTAAACGTCCGGCCCCTCACTAGTTGGCACCAGAAATATTAGTCAGTTAAACCTATTCGTGTTTTGTTCATGTACAAGGCCTCAACTGTCACGGGATCTACACCTCTGCGTTAAATAGACAGCGCATCTGTGACGTAGGCTGTGGTGCAGGGTACGAATCTACACAGACCCGACGCTGCAGCCTGACGTGCACCTCCCCAGAAATATAACTACACGTCACAGTGACGCAGACCTCCCGTCTGTCTCTGTAAGATAAAACCCGAGCAAAATCAAACATTTTGCCCACTTGACATGCTGCTGTGTTGTGCTATGGCCTATTCAAGTACTGGAATTTGTTATTTACGTGACAACGCCTGAATGCAACACAGGCTCGGTTATAATTGTCTCAGACTCGGGTCGGGTTTGGTCAGGAAAATGTGGCCTGAGCCGCGCTCTGGTGTGCTCACCTGTGTGTCTCTATTTGTGTGTGTGCGCGCATCAGGGCGGAATTCTGCCGTGCGTGATACAGAGAGCAGAGGAGAATTGTAAATGCGCGACCGTGTAGAGACAGAAATGACATGCCGTCAGTCAATAACAATCATTTAGCGTCCCTGTTATATGGCGGCTGATCTCGTCCTCTGCTTGGAGGGTAAGGAGCTCCTGGACCTCATTGTTTGAGTTAGCTGCTAACTGCTAACAGCTGCTTTTTAAATCTACAGCAATGAGTCACACACATTACATGTCATCAAACCGTTACACCCTTCCCCTCTGTGGTCCCGCCATGCCGGCTGTCATGGCAAGACAACTCTGTCCCCCCATTGCGGGACCTTTTGTACTGAACAGAGAGGCGGAACAGCGGCGCGAAATTCCCGCCTTGAAGAGGCAGAATAAACAGGTCAGAGTGACGAGATTGGATTTGCGTTCTGTCAGTGAGGGTCGTCACATGTACAGAAGTACAAACATAGTGCACAATGATCAGATACAGAAATCATCGGCATTCCTTAGAACATTTTCCTCGGCATCAGCAGTTATTCAGGTGACTGTTTCCATGGTAACATATAAACAGGAAGTGCTCTGAGCAGGACTTTTAATTTAATCCTCTGGCAATAGACTCTTGTAGGGCTGACGTCACGATGACATCACAATGACATCATGTTATCAGCTGGAGGTGCAGCTGCCTCTCCCCCACAGGGCTGTAGGCTCCATAGGAGTGTTAAAATGTGTTTGTCTTGTTGTGTTATTGGGAGCCAGAATAGAAGGAGTCATGGCTCAAAACCAGCCGCCACTGCCCGTCAACAAAAACAAAGACAACTATGGTTAAATGTGATAAGACCAAAGGACTGGACGGAGGCCATCATCAAAAATGCTCACATGTGCAGCGCACACTTCATATCAGGTTAGGGAAAAAGTATTTCCTGTTGTAGGGATGAATAAGGTTATGTGTATTAAGGGTTATCATGTCCACCTCATCAGAAACTGGGGAGGGATTAAGAGGAATATTGGATTTCTCTGGAACGCTAACTTTTTAGCACATTAGCTAACGTTAGCTTCCATAGCAAAACAAACAAGTGTGGTCCTCCTTTGTAAGATTGGCTTCCTGTGACATCATCCATCCACTGAGTGAGAGCATACGGGTCGGCCAGTCTGGTCCCGTTGGTCAGTGTTTACTTATTCAAGTAGCGTTCACCGTTTGATTAACGAGCTGGAACGACTGATGGATTAGAAGACGATCAGTCCCTAACATGTCTCGTTCTCTGGCCCTGCAGTCTGAAGCAGTGTGCCTTCTGTTACCGTGGTGAAGAGCCACCCCTGGGCCAGGGCCGACTGGTGGTGTTCGGCCCGACGCCCGGCTACATCCCGCTCCACATCCTCAACCGCCGCGCCTCCTCCGACCGGGACAATGACTGCCACGACCACTGCTACCGTGGCGACCAGGCCCCGCCCATGTGAGTGACCTCACTTCCTGTTTATTGCCTATCAAAGTTAAACCAGTTAAACAAGTGTTTCCCATAAGAAGAGCTGTTAGATTCAGTTTCAGCACAGATTGTATTTGCTTGTTTATTTGTTTGTTTACCACTGTGATCGATGTGTGTGTGTGTGTGTGTGTGTGTGTGTGGGTGTGTGGGTGTGTGCAGGTGCAGCAGTCCAGAGCAGTGTGGTGAGTACTCTTTATTCATACTAACTGAAAGTGTTGTAACACCAAAACCAGTGACCACAAATCTCCTGACGACTGAGACGCAGCTGGTCTGATCACTGTTATTGATCTCCTGATGTTTCAGAGGAGGAGTCTTCCTCAGAGTTTGTGGAGCAGCTCGGACCCGTTGGCCTTCCACATGACATCAACGTCCAATCACTGTTCGACCCCACAGGTACTAGAAGATACGCTCCTCCTCTCCTGAACCCCTCCCTTATTCCCTGACCTCTGTCCATCCTTTGAGGTAAACCTGACTGTGTGTGTGTGTGTGTGTGTGTGCCTGTGTGTGTGTGCCTGTGTGCGCAGGTCAGTGCTGTGCTCACCTGCAGTGTGCAGCCTGGTCAGAGGGGGTATGTCGCGGCGAGGGCCAATCACTGCTCTATGTGGACAAAGCCATCGACTCAGGAAGCACGCAGGTGGGTTTGTGTTGTCTGATTGGTCACTGCTCTAAAGGAGGAATACAGCTGTATGCAGCATCACTAAGCCCCGCCCTTCTCTCACCTCTTCAGGTGTGTGTGTTCTGCCGTCGGCTCGGAGCCTCGCTGCGTTGCCGGGAGACGGGCTGTAGGCAAAGCTTCCATTTCCCCTGTGCTGCTGCGGCTGGAGCTTACCAGGACTGGACCAAGAAACACACACTGTGTACAAGACACACACACACAGGTACTCTCTCTCTCTCTCACACACACACACACACACACACACACGCGCAGGTGCCTTAAAGGGATAGTTTATGGTTTTTTTGGTAATGTTTTTTATTGAAGGATAAATGCGAATCACACAGTATCAGAATTGTCACACTCCCGGCCCTACCTCAAGAGTCAACACACAGTGACACTAAGGACATAAAATAAAAATGAAGCACAGCAGAAAAAGGGAACAGTAAATGAAAGTAAAGAAGGAGAGAAGGTATTCTCATATAATTACATAATATCCCTCTCCTGTTGAGGAGGAGTTGGTCAAAGGCAGTTAAAATTTGCCATCAAGCACTGCCTTGTCTCATAGAAACAGACCTTAGAGATTTAATCTTCTCAAGTTTAAGAAACAATAGCAGGTCTGTATTGACAGGGGATGATGGAGGATTAGGGGACGCCCATTCTAGCAAAATCTGCGATGAGCTAATACTGATGCATATTCTGCTATATCAGTCTGTCAGAGTAAAAATAATAATAATTAAAGCTGCAAGCAGCGATGAACAGGCCCTCGCACCTTCGCATAACTCGGGGCTGCTGGCAGGACGCCGACTGAAGCGTCAGTTCATTTCTGTCAGATAGCACATGAGATGGAGGAGATGGCATATCCTTCATACAGTGCTGGAATGACTATTTCACATTTTGTACCACTTCCTCTTCCCACTAGAGGGAGTAGGAGAAGGCACTAACAATAGGTCATGTTCCTATACATGAGGTAGATACCACAGCATGTAAATGTCAGGTAAATGAAAAAATAAGTGTCTAAAAAGACGTACTTCCTGTCGATGCTAGGTGGCGCTGTACTCTTCACTGATTATTGACATGTAGATGTGTTCAGGGCGGGACTGTCATCAATCCTGTGAAGTTTGGCCAAAATTGGACCATGTATGCTGGAGTTATAAACTACTTCCTGTTTTGTGGCGAGACCCCTAACTTTGACGCCGTCACACGGTTTGAAGAAAGCTTTTGATAACTTTTCATCTTCAAGGTCTTGGGATGGGACAGACCATGGTTTGAAGTCAATCAGATGAAATCTCTAGGACTAGTTTGTTCATTTAGGACCCCTGGAAATGCCAAAAATGCAACAAAATTGCACAGAAAATTCAAAATGGCCGACTTTCTGTTGGGTTTAGATCATGGCTCCAAGAGGCTTTTTTGTATGTCTTGGATTGTTACGTATGCCTACCAAGTTTCATACGTGTAGGTTAAACTAGCTTCGGGGGCTGTTTGCTCAAAATTTTGTCAATGGCACTACTGAGGCTTTTTTTTTTTTTGAAAGAGAGAGAGAGAGAGAGAGAGAGAGAGAGAGAGAGAGAGAGAGAGAGAGAGAGAGAGAGAGAGTGTCTTGAAATGGCAAATTTTTCACCACCAAGCCAATTCATTTGGAGGAAGAAGAAGAAGAATTCCTTGCATTTCATTAGGGTCCTCGCACTGCTAGGTGCTCGGGCCCTAATGAAAAGGTTTATTTATATAGCACTAGAGTAGTGAGGTCCTCTGGAACCCCAAACAGTGCCATGAGGTCACTGGGTTGTTCATTAGTTTGGGACAGAAACAGATCATATGAGCAAGGTCTGCCGGGGTCACATCTCTTGTCATCACTGAGGTAGATGTCTGCAAGTCTGGCTTTACTAAAGTGGGAACGGTGCACAAGGCCGAGGCGTGCACAGGGTGATTAAGAATATGTCCTCTCATTAGCTTCATACCAGGAATCTTCTCTTAGTTTTGATTCCAACCCTTTCGTTTATTTAATATTTATGACACCCTTTTGGTTGGGCCGCATCTCCAGACATTTGTCCCAAAGTAAATTAGGGGCTGCATGTGGAAAAGATGGGAGCTGAGCTTTAACCAAGTGTCCAATATGGAAATACTGAAAAAGGTCATGATAGGGCGGGGATAGTGGTTGGTATGCATCCACTTCGGAGAAGCAGCGATGTCCTGCTGTGGAGGGGATCGGCAACAAAATGTATTTTAGCCACCTAAAAAATCAGTGGACTGTATGTTTGATGTGTTTTCACTGCTTTGTCTTAAAGTCAGAGGGAGGTAGACAGTGACTTCCAGCAGGAACATGAAGCTGTTATATCTCTCTCTCCTCACAGCCAGACTCCATTGAGAAAAACAGTGATTTAACATCAGTGATCTCAGGAGCTGCTAATCTACTGCTGCCTCCATCAGTTAGTGTGTTTGTGTCACTGTGTGACTTTGCTGTTACTTCACATTCACCAGAGTCACATAGTGACAGAAACACACTAACTGATGGAGGCAGCAGTCGACCAGCAGCTCCTGAGATCACTGATGTTAAATCACTGTTTTTCTCAGTGGAGTCTGGCGGCTGTGATGACAGCTTAGATGGGGAACTGAAGCTGTTACGGCTTCTCTGTCGGAGCAGGCTGTGTGATGGAAAGGTGAAGTGGTTTAAAATAATTTCAGTATAGTGTACACTTACTCTGCGACAGATTTTTTTGGGTGGCTAAAATATGTTTTACTGCTGCTCCCCGTCCACAGCAGTAGATTGCTTAGCTTCTGTGTCGTACTCCAGTCTGCTTCTCCAAACTGACATCTTGTGTAGGTTACACACTGACTGTGGATCAGTGCTCCATACGACCCCACTCCAAGAATCAGAACTGTCCCTTTCAGTGTGTTTGTGGATTAAAGAGAGTGTTTCCTGTGAGGTGTAACCGTATGTGTGTGGAGTCAGTGATCATGAAGATCTGTAGAAACATTTTCCTCATGTGGTTTAAGCTCCGCCTCTTCTTCGCCTGCTCCGACCGGCTGTTACACACAACAGGAGAGGATGAGACAAGACGTCAGCCTTAGTTTCATCCCTTTGGCTCAACATGTATAAAACTTTGTCCCTCTCTGTCTCCAGTGTCCTCACAGTGTGTGTTGTGTACGAGTGGCGATGATGTCGGTGGTCTGTTGATGTGTTGTTGCTGTGGTGACCGCTACCATGGCAGCTGCCTGAACCCCGCCCTGGCCCCCTCCCCCCTATGCCGGGCTGGCTGGCAGTGTCCTCAGTGTCGAGTGTGTCAGAGCTGCAGGTAACACACACACACACACACACACACACACACTGTTGACAGCTGTGGGTGCAGGCTGAATGTTCACAGGTTGTCTGTCTGTTTCATTCTCGTGGACACATCATGCTGTCATCAATGATATATGTATGATTGTGGTTGCAGACAAGCTTGTAGTGCAACACAGCCGCCAACTGGAGTGGAACTAACACCATAACTGTGTCCTCTGCGTGTGTGTGTGTGTGTGTGTGTGTGTGTGTGTTAGGTTGCGAGGGGATGATGGCGCGTTGCTGGTGTGTGAACGCTGTGATAAAGCCTACCACACACACTGTCTCACACCACCTCTGGATCACACACCGAGCACTGGCTGGAGCTGCAAGGTGACATAAACATACACACACACACACACACACACACACACACACATATATGTATGGGTGTCAGCCTCAGTGTTGATCTCTGGACGAACCTGTGTTATAACCTCTCTTTCCTCCAGAACTGCAGAATCTGCCGCCGCTGTGGTGTGAGGTCATCAGGCCAGTGGGCCAATCACCCGTTTCTGTGCAAGTCATGTGACCCGGCCCTGCCCTGCCCTCTCTGTGACCATGCCCCCGACCTCTACACACCACAGGACTATCTGACCTGTATCTGCTGCTATAGGTACACACACACACACACACACACACACACAATCCATTGAGTGTTTCTTCTGAAATAGTGGTGGACAAAAATAAACGAATAAACCTTTTTGAACGACTCTTTTACATGTCCAGTATGTACCTGTTCAGCCTGTCAGACGTCTCGGTGCTCATGAATCACGAACTTTTCCGACACTTACTGTCGGGCATTGCTCGCA
Source organism: Epinephelus moara (assembly GCF_006386435.1). Classification (NCBI taxonomy): domain Eukaryota; kingdom Metazoa; phylum Chordata; class Actinopteri; order Perciformes; family Serranidae; genus Epinephelus; species Epinephelus moara. The sequence continues at coordinate 36,838,917 of NC_065516.1, read as the reverse complement.
CTGCCTCCTACAGTGAGTGATCGAGATGCGATTGAATCAGACAGTCTGGCAGCTGTACTGACCGAACAAGACAGAATGGCGTGTATTCTGTTTGCACAGGAAGAACAATAACTCACTGCAGTCAAATCACATTTCTGTCCACATACCAGGAGTGTAACGATCTATTAGTCTGAATCAATATATCGATTCAATGATCAACGATCCAATACCATCGACACAAAGTGAAAACGTCGACCTATATCACCGTCTTTAGGTTACACCTTTATTTTGAAAATCTGTGTCAGCGTCAAACAGCAGCAGGAACGAAGAGGATAACGTTACTGACTCAGGAATAAATCAGCAGTGTGGAAATATTTTGGATTTCAGAGAACATCCAGGTCAGCAGACAGAACACATGGTGTATGTGAACAATGACGTTATGAGATAAACTCCACGTGACGTTACCTGCCTGGACGAGCGTCTCACTCTGCTAACTTCTCACTGCAGCAACATCAGCTGCTGTTTCAACAATGTTCGGCTAAAAAACGTTCATGCAGGCTGAAATTCAACCGAGCTGTTCTGTCAGGAGACGCAGAGACTGAAACCAACGCTGAGGAAGAAGTAGTATAAATAATACATGTCATCTGTTCAACTGTTTGTAGAGGAAAAGTCTGCTAGCCGCTAGGCTAATTTATGTAAACATGCTAAAGCTAATAATGTGTGACTAGCATAAAACAACAGTTGTGTCTGTGAACCCTGACAGTTGTTACTGAGCTGAGTTTGAGACTTGTTTTAAATGATCCTGTTGTTTTATGGCTGTTTGGAGACGTTTGTCTGTAAGACACAAGTTTGTCTCCAGGACTTTAAGACACAAGTTTGTCTCCAGGACTTTAAGACACAAGTTTGTCTCCAGGACTTTAAGACACAAGTTTGTCTTCGGGACTTTAAGACACAAGTTTGTCTTCGGGACTTTAAGACACAAGTTTGTTTTCGGGACTTTAAGACTAGCATAAAACAACAGTTGTGTCTGTGAACCCTGACAGTTGTTACTGAGCTGAGTTTGAGACTTGTTTTAAATGATCCTGTTGTTTTATGGCTGTTTGGAGACGTTTGTCTGTAAGACACAAGTTTGTTTTCAGGACTTTAAGACACAAGTTTGTCTCCAGGACTTTAAGACACAAGTTTGTTTTCAGGACTTTAAGACACAAGTTTGTCTCGAGGTCTTTAAGACACACGTTTGTCTCCAGGACTTTAAGACACAAGTTTGTCTCCAGGACTTTAAGACACGCATTTGTCTCCAGGACTTTAAGACACAAGTTTGTCTTCAGGACTTGAAGACACAAGTTTGTCTTCAGGACTTTGAGACACAAGTTTGTCTTCAGGACTTTAAGACACAAGTTTGTCTCCAGGACTTTAAGACACAAGTTTGTCTTCAGGACTTTAAGACATGGTCCTGAAGTTTTATGAAAAGATGATGTTTGGGTTAAAATGAAAAGATTTCTGACAGTGCTGCTTTCTGTGTGTTAGTGGAGTCAGTTTAGTCAACTCTACTGAAGTTGACTGGTCACAGTTATTCACATGATTTATGTGTTGTTTGGATCTTTTATGACCAACAGCAAAAGGAAAGGTGCGGCAGCTTCTTCTGGAACAGACTGTGTTAAATGATAACGTCTCATATCGTCCACAGGCCCCTGAATTGAATTGAATCGAATCGAATTTAATTGAGTCATATCGTGGCAGACTTTGTGATATTTGCAAATATTGTGTTGTTGTTTTAAGTCCAGTCCAAACCAGATTCACAACGTGTTGAGTTGAAACAAACAACTACTGTCAACGCTCCAGTCTGAGCTGCCAGTCAGAGTAATTTCTTTCACCAACGGACTCCACCGGGTCCAATGCCAATACAACACACTGAATCACCAAAAAAACAACAAGGGCCAACTGGGGGACACACTGCAAAAGCTATGGCAGCAGACACTCACCAACAGCCTGACATTGACCAATGACCGACTGTCTGCTTGGTTTGTCAGGGCCCTGAGACTGTCATTGGTACACTGCAGGTCTAAGGAGAAAATGCTCAGCCTTAGCGTTGACTGCTTATTTTGTTCATCATATGTTTTGAAGCAGATAAAAAAACACCACATGGACACCCTTTCATTAAAGGTGGTCCTTGAAGATTTAGCAAACATGCACATCTTCATTTTTGTGTTTTGTTACAGGTGTGTCCATACAGAGTGTATTGTCCAGGCTGGGGAGGGCAGGGCAGGGTCTGAAGATTACATCTGCTCCACCTGCAGGCCTCAGAAGGAGGAGCCAATCCCACACACTCCACTCGCACGCAGTCCTACCTTGGTCCCTCAACTAAGTCCCACACAGGCACCACCCATAAGTGTTTCACAGCCACCAATTCCAGGTCTCACAGAGGCTCCACCCATCAGTCCAACAGCTCATAGCCCAGTCCACCTCATCCGCTCAGAGCCAGCCCATAGTCCTACCAAGACCCCCTGTACGCCATCGCAACAAAGTCTGGCTCTATCTCATGTTGAACCCATAGGGCTCCAACATAGTCCTGCGCCATCCTGCCCTGAACCTACAGAGCTCCAACATTGTCTTATACCATCCTGCCCTGAACCTTCAGAGCTCCAACATAGTCCTATGCCATCCCTCCCTGAACCCACAGAGCCCCAACATAGTCCTGCACCATCCCACCCTGAACCCACAGAACCCCAACATAGTCCTGCGCCATCCCACCCTGAACCCACAGAACCCCAACATAGTCCTGCACCAACCCACCCAGAACCCACAGAGCTCCAACATAGCCCTCCACCATCTCACTCTGAACCCACAGAGCTCCAACACAGTCCTGCGCCATCCCACCCTGAACCCACAGAGCCCCAACATAGTCCTGCGCCATCCCACCCTGAACCCACAGAGCTCCAACATAGTCCTGCGCCCAACATAGTCCTGCGCCATCCCACCCTGAACCCACAGAGCTCCAACATAGTCCTGCGCCATCCCAACCTGAACCCACAGAGCTCCAACGTAGTCCTGCGCCATCCCACCCTGAACCCACAGAGCTGAACCCACAGAGCTCCAACGTAGTCCTGCGCCATCCCACCCTGAACCCACAGAGCTCCAACGTAGTCCTGCGCCATCCCACCCTGAACCCACAGAGCTCCACTGAACCCACAGAGCTCCAACGTAGTCCTGCGCCATCCCACCCTGAACCCACAGAGCTCCAACGTTGTCCTGCGCCATCTCACTCTGAACCCACAGAGCTCCAACGTAGTCCTGCACCATCTCATTCTGAACCCGCAGAGCTCCAACGTAGTCCTGCGCCATCTCATCCTGAACCCACAGGGCTCCAACATAGTCCTGTGCCATCTCACCCAGAACCCACAGAGCTCCAACATAGTCCTGCACCATCCTGCTCTGAACCCACAGAGCTCCAACATAGTCCTGAGCCACCTCACTCGGAACCCACAGAGTTCCAATATAGTCTTGAGCCATCCCACCCTGAACCCACAGAGCTCCAACATGGTCCTGCGCCATCTCACTCTGAACCTGCAGAGCTCCAACATAGTCCTGCGTCATCCCACCCTGAACTCACAGAGCTCCAACATAGTCCTGCACCATCCTGCTCTGAACCCACAGAGATCCAACGTAGTCCTGCACCAGCTCACTCAGAACCCACAGAGCTCCAACATAGTCCTGCGCTATCCCACCCTGAACCCACAGTTGTTCAACATAGTCTTTCGCCATCCCACCCTGACTCCACAGAGCTCCAACATAGTCCTGCATCATCCCACCCTGAATCCACAGAGCTCCAATATAGTCCTGCGCCATCCCACTCTGAACCCACAGAGCTCCAGCATAGTCCTGCACCATCCCGCCTTGAACCCACAGAGCTCCAACATAGTCCTGCACTGTCCTGCCCTGAACCCAAAGAGGACCAACAATGTCTTGCGCCATTGCATCCTGAACCCACAGAGCTCCAACGTAGTCCTGCACCATCCTGCCCTGAATCCAAAGAGCTCCAACGTATTCCTGAGCCAACCCACCCTGAACCCACAGAGCTCCAACATAGTCCTGCGCCATCCCACCCTGAACCCACAGAGCTCCAACATAGTCACGTGCCATCCAGCCTTGAACCCACAGAGCTCCAACACAGTCCTGCACCATCCCGCCCTGAACCCACAGAGGACCAACAAAGTCTTGCGCCATCTCATTCTGAACCCACAGAGCTCCAACATAGTCCTGCACCATCCCGCCTTGAACCCACAGAGCTCCAGCAAAGTCCTGCACCATCTTACCCTTATTCCCCAGAGCAACAAGAAATTTCCACACCATCTCATGCTAATGGAAAAGAGCTCCAGCGAAGTCCACCACCATCTCATCTCAGTCCCACAGAGCTCCTTCAAAGTTCACTACAATCTTACTCGGGTCTAACAGAGCTCCTTCCATCAGTTAGCCCTAATCTCACAGAGCACCAGGAGAGCCACACCCTATCTCAAGTTAGTCCAGCAGAGTTTCAACAAAGCCCCACCGGTGTGACTCCCTTGCAGGCTCAGAAGACTCAGCTCAGTTTTACTTCTTCCAGCTCTACCAAGAA
>NC_065516.1:36825353-36833826 GCF_006386435.1 Epinephelus moara | reverse complement strand
GGACCTGAAGATACTGGATCTCTGATTGGATGCTAACTGTATCGTCCAAAACACCACCTGAGAACAACAGATAGGCTCATCAACACTGACTGACTGCAACATCCACTGACCTCAGAGTCTCCAGTCTACAGTGTGGACTCTCCACAAGATCAGACAGCAGCTTCACTCCTGAATCCTGCAGCTTGTTTCCACTCAGGTCCAGCTCTGTCAGATGGGAGGGGTTGGACTTCAGAGCTGAGGTCAGACAAACACAGCTGATCTCTGACAAACTGCAGCCCCTCAATCTGAATACAGAATAAATGATGAAGATAAAACTCCATTAATGATCCAATCAGATGTGTTCAGGGTTTAAATGTGTAGCTCAACATTACTATGTCCTAATCAATGAGCTTTTAGGAGCTACATGGGAAATATTTCACAGTCTGTTGTGGGTTGATGACCAGATATGTTTGACTAATGCACACGTGCATCTGTGTAGACATGTGGAGTTGAACCTCTGTGTACTAATGTGTGTAAATGTTTATTTCACACACAGTTGGTCCTGTGTGATTATTACTTTATTTGATTCTATTCTATTGTTTAATCTTTGATATTCCACTTCTGTGTTTTCTCCTGTAAACTGCTGTGTTTGAGAAAGATTCAATAAATCAACTGTTAATTAAAGAAACACAAGTCTGTGTGACTGCAGACGACATTTATACAAGAAACATGAAAATATGAACAAAAGTTCATTTACAACTTTATAGATAGAAGTTATGTTTGTACATAAATTAGGTTCAACTGTTAAACATGTAAGATCTACAACAGTAACAGAGAGTCAGTGAACTGACCTCAGAGTCTTCAGTCTACAGTGTGGACTCTCCAGAAAATCACACAGCAGCTTCACTCCTGAATCCTGCAGGTTCCTGTTGAGGCTCAGGTCCAGCTCTGTCAGATGGGAGGGGTTGGACTTCAGAGCTGAGGCCAGAGAAACACAGCTGATCTCTGACAAACTGCAGCCAGTCAATCTGAATGAAGAATAAAAGATTTAAGTTTAGAAGACAATGTTCCTACTTGAAATCATTCAGTGTTTAATAATGTGTTCAGAGCTGAGGCCAGAGAAACACAGCTGATCTCTGACAAACTGCAGCCACTCAATCTGAATAAAGAATAAAAGATGTAAGTTTAGAAGACAATGTTCCTGCTTGAAATCATTCAGTGTTTAATAATGTGTTCAGAGCTGAAGAAGGTTTAGAATGTAGAAGTTTAGAAAATGGAAACTCCAAACAGCTGAACTCAACAGGATGCAGCTTAAAAACTGTAAAATACAAAAAGTGAAAAAGAGCTCTCATTAATATTAATGACAACGTGCTGCTACTTCAATAAAGACGCAGTGACTTTGGAGTGAATGATTCAGTGTAGGATTTGATTTGTTATATTAAGGTTTTAAATCTGCTGCATTGACATGAATTAGAGGTGTTTATTAAATGTAATACATTTACAATAATTACACACAGTAAGAAGTGATTTGATTGAATGAAATGTGGGATTTTGACAGGTTAAACAGGATCAAGTCATTAAAGGCCAGTTTATTGTGATATATGAAGGAAGTGTAGGTTGTCTTCACTAACATCCTGATGTTTCACTTAGAGCTGAGGCTTCACTTAGTTCACTTACTGTACAGCTCAGTACAGCTCCACATTGGAAGTCTAAACTGTAAATGTGACACACAAATGTCATTTTCAAATGTTTAAATCATGTTTTTCAGTTTTAAATTTGGAGTTGACATTTTAAAAACTCAAGTTGAACCATTTAAATATCAGTGTAAATGTCATCACTTTTGATCTGACCTCATAAATATCAGCCTAATGTCTTAAATTTAGTGCCACTTTCACATCTTATTAATCTCAGTACAGAAGTATGTGATGGTGTCTGACCTCAGAGTCTTCAGTCTACAGTGTGGACTCTCCAGAAAATCACACAGCAGCTTCACTCCTGAATCCTGCAGGTTGTTGAAGCTCAGCTCCAGCTCTGTCAGATGGGAGGGGTTGGACTTCAGAGCTGAGGCCAGAGAAACACAGCTGATCTCTGACAACCTGCAGTAACTTAATCTGAATACAGAATAAAAGATGAAGATAAAACTCCATTAATAATCCAATCAGATGTGTTCAGGTTTTAAATGTGTAGCTCAGCATTACTATGTCCTAATCAATGAGCTTTTCCCTAAAATGAGTAGAGTGACTTTGTCATTGTGTTATTGTGGATCATCATAATGTCAGCCTTCTACAGACATCATCCAGTGTCACCACAACATTCATACACCTATTCATGTCAATACTGATTAATAACATGCTGCTGATCATTAGAGGATCAATACTGTATTGATCCTTTAAATCTTTTAACAACTAACAGTGGACATTTTTACCTCCACCAAGGAGGTTATGTTTTTGCCGGCGTTGGTCTGTTGTCTTTTTGATTGTCTGCAAAATAACTCAAAAAGGTCTAAAATGGATTATGATGAAAGTTTCAGGAAAGATTGATAATGGACTAGGAACAGGTGATAAAATTTTGGTGGTGATCAGTTGAAGCGAAGTGGATAAAATAATAAAATGGCGGGAAATCCGAGCTGCTTGGCGGAGGTCTGCACTCTCCGAGTGCTTTTCTAGTCTACACTTTCTTTAACAAACACAAGTCTTAAAAAACCCCAGAGACATTTTGCCTGTGAACTGTGTCTTATGTATTTCTTCATTTTCATTACATTATTTTTTCACTGAGAACTCAGTGTGCTTCATGTTGTCATTTATCTTTTGTTGTATTTTTCTGTTTAATGTTAGTTTAGTTCTTTTGTCTGTTTTTCTCCTGAAGTTGAGGGGAGGTCTGTTTCTATAAGCCTGTGGCTTCTTGACCTCTGCTGATAAATTTTTTTTATTTATTTCTTTTTTACTATTTAGATTTAAAGCAGTTTTACGTGTGTGCAAATAAAGAAATAAAATGAAATAAACTCATAAAAGAATTTTGGTCCTCACAGAGACTAAATTCCTAAACTTGAGGACCAAATGGGAGCAGGAGCTGGAATGTACTTTTGAAGACAGTAGATGTGAATCAATATGTGAGGAAGCACTATCCTTCTCATAGAACAGCCGCCATAAGCTTTTACAGTTCAACATTATCCACAGAACCTATTTGACCCCACAAAGACTCCATAGGATCAATGAATCCATTTCACATCTTTGCCCTCCATGTAAAACAGAGACAGGTAACCTTATTCACATCTTCTGGAAATGTCATAAATTCAGACTTTATTGGGGATCAATATTGGAGATTCTTAAAGAGATGATTGGCTTTGAGATCTCCTGTTCACCTAAACTAGCCTGACTAGGCAACATATCTGATATCCCTCTCTCCAAAAGAAACAAGCTTCAGTTGATCAAACTGGCCATGATGGCTGCTAATAAATGTATTGCTGTATGATGGAAAAGTGCAGATCCTCCCCCTGTCTCCATGTGGCTCAAAGAAATGTCCTCGTACATGACATCAGAAAAAATCATGTTCAATCTCAAAAGAAAACCACATCTCTCTGATAAATGCTGCTCTGCTTTTAGGAGCTACATGGGAAATATTTCACAGTCTGTTGTGGGTTGATGACCAGATATGTTTGACTAATGCACACGTGCATCTGTGTAGACATGTGGAGTTGAATCTCTGTGTACTAATGTGTGTAAATGTTGTGTTTATTTCACACACAGTTGGTCCTGTGTGATTATTACTTTATTTGATTCTATTCTATTGTTTAATCTTTGATATTCCACTTCTGTGTTTTCTCCTGTAAACTGCTGTGTTTGAGAAAGATTCAATAAATCAACTGTTAATTAAAGAAACACAAGTCTTTTGTGACTGCAGATGACATTTATACAAGAAACATGAAAATATGAACAAAAGTTCATTTACAACTTTATAGATAGAAGTTATGTTTGTACATAAATTAGGCTCAATTGTTAAACATGTAAGATCTACAACAGTAACAGAGAGTCAGTGAACTGACCTCAGAGTCTTCAGTCTACAGTGTGGACTCTCCAGAAAATCACACAGCAGCTTCACTCCTGAATCCTGCAGCTTGTTGAGGCTCAGGTCCAGCTCTGTCAGATGGGAGGGGTTGGACTTCAGAGCTGAGGCCAGAGAAACACAGCTGATCTCTGACAAACTGCAGTCTCTCAATCTGAATAAAGAACAGAAGATTTAACTTCATGTTATGGGTCCAGGGATGTTAACCACAGTAACAAAAATGTAACCTGTGTGAAGCAGGTAGAAAGGAGGCAATGAGGATAAGGTACGCTGCATTTCCTTCCAGATTGCTTCTGCTTGTTGTTTTATTAACAAGCCACACGTAAATAACAGAATTCAGGTCTGTGCATTTCAGTTTCTTTTGTTCTTCTCAGTCTCTTCCCTATGTTCAGTCCATCACTTTCAGTATCCCACAATTCTCACAGTTTCACTAAAGCATCCATTTCTGTGATAAACACAAAATGTTGCCTTTAATAATTAAAGTACATTTCTCACAGTATCCATCCATCCATTTCATAACCGCTTATCCTCTTGAGGGTCATAAGGACAGAGGGATGTCGTATGCTGTAAAGCCCTGTGAGGCAAATTGTGATTTGTGATATTGGGCTTTATAAATAAAATTGATTGATTGATTGAGGGTCGCGGGGGGGTGGAGCCTATCCCAGCTGACACTGGGTGAGAGGCAGGGTTCACCCTGGACAGGTCACCAGACTATCACAGGACTGACACATAGAGACAGACAACCATTCAACTCAATGACATGTCATTGAGTTACACTCAATGTGAAAAATAATTTAAGCAGTGGCCATTTCAGTGGCCTGTAATTATTACAGGCCACTGAAATGAATTACTATGAAATGCTTGTGTTACATGTTTTACCAATGCATGTTAGAAGGAACACACTTCATCACATCATAAACAATCAACATTCAATGAACTATTTTAATCTTTAAATTTTAACCAATTGCTTATTAAGTAAAGTGCATACTAATTACAAACAATATATTTTTGTAATATTCACAATGTGCAGGAGCCCTTAAACAATTGACACTTCCAGGTCACGTTTGTGGCACAAAATAGCGTCACCTCAAACTCCAATGAACTAACTTTTTTTACGGCTCTTTTATGCATGTAAAAGTCGCGATAAACACTCCATACTTCCAGCAAACAGTCACGTAAATAAAGCCTGACCTTATAACAGAGGTAGTTGTAGTTTATTTACAGTTTACGGACCTGTATGAAGCAGGTAGAACAGAGGCAATGAGAACACGGTGCATTGCGTTTCCTTCCAGATTGCCTCTGAGGAAAACAGGGGAGAAACGCCCTCCATACAGGTTCCCCGGAGCAACAAAACAAACACAAAAGTTCTGCCTCACTTCTGCCCAAAAAACGTATTCTTCACTACATTAGTGCCATAACAATTAGCTTGGACCACAGTAATTTCAACAGATGAATATTAATATGAACATAAATGTGCACAGTAAAATAAAATTCTGAGAGTGGTAATTAAGCTCACATTTTCACCATACAAATGTGGTCACACTATTTCAGGTGCGCCACATTTAGAAGACAATGTTCCAACTTGATCTCACAGAAATACGTGAAATGACCTCGACCTCTTAACACTGCATTCCGTGGTGGCAGCATGTAATGAGTTAAAATTACGTGCCGGTATGTGTGATGCTCTTAGGTCTCTCTTATTAAAGACACTTTATGAAAAAATGAAGTTGAACTAACTCAGTAACTTAAACTGAACACCGCAAGTCCAAACTGTAAATGTGACACACATATGTCATTTTCAAATGTTTAAATTAGTTTTTTCAGTTTTAAATTTTAATTTGACATTTTAAAAACGCACTTTAAACGATTTAAGTCTCAGTGTAAATGTCATCAGTTCTGGTCTGACCTCATAAATATCAGCCTTATGTCTTAAATTTAGTGCCACTTTCACATCTTATTAATCTCAGTACAGAAGTATGTGATGGTGTCTGACCTCAGAGTCTTCAGTCTACAGTGTGGACTCTCCAGAAAATCACACAGCAGCTTCACTCCTGAATCCTGCAGGTCATTGTAGTTCAGCTCCAGCTCTGTCAGATGGGAGGGGTTGGACTTCAGAGCTGAGGCCAGAGAAACACAGCTGATCTCTGACAACCTGCAGCGCCCCAATCTGAATACAGAATAAAAGATGAAGATAAAACTCCATTAATAATCCAATCAGATGTGTTCAGGTTTTAAATGTGTAGCTCAACATTACTATGTCCTAATCAATTAGCTTTTCCCTAAAATGAGTAGAGTGACTTTGTCATTGTGTTATTGTGGATCATCATAATGTCAGCCTTCTTCAGACATCATCCAAATGTCACCACAACATTCATACACCTATTCATGTCAACACTGATTAATAACATGCTGCTGATCATTAGAGGATCAATACTGTATTGATCCTTTAAATACTTTAACAACTAACAGTGGACATTTTTACCTCCACCAAGGAGGTTATGTTTTCGCCGGCGTTGGTCTGTTGTCTGTTTGATTGTCTGCAAAATAACTCAAAAAGGTCTAAAATGGATTTTGATGAAAGTTTCAGGAAAGATTGATAATGGACAAGGAACAGATGATAAAATTTTTGTGGTGATCGGTTGAAGTGAAGTGGATAAAATAATAAAATGGCGGGAAATCCGAGCTGCTTGGCGGAGGTCTGCACTCTCCGAGTGCTTTTCTAGTCTACACTTTCTTTAACAAACACAAGTCTTAAAAAACCCCAGAGACATTTTGCCTGTGAACTGTGTCCTATGTATTTCTTCATTTTCATTACATTATTTTTTCACTGACAACTCAGTGTGCTTCCTGTTGTCATTTATCTTTTGTTGTATTTTTCTGTTTAATGTTAGTTTAGTTCTTTTGTCTGTTTTTCTCCTGAAGTTGAGGGGAGGTCTGTTTCTATAAGCCTGTGGCTTCTTGACCTCTGCTGATAATTTTTTTTTATTTATTTATTTTTTACTATTTAGATTTTAAGCAGATTTACGTGTGTGCAAAAAAAGAAATAAAATGAAATAGACATGTCACAGTATTTGGTCCTCACAGAGACTAAACTCCTAAACTTGAGGACCAAATGGGAGCAGGAGCTGGAATGTACTTTTGAAGACAGTAGATGTGAATCAATATGTGAGGAAGAACTATCCTTCTCATAGAACAGCCGCCATAAGCTTTTACAGTTCAACATTATCCACAGAACATATTTGACCCCACAAAGACTCCATAGGATCAATGAATCCATTTCACATCTTTGCCCTCCATGTAAAACAGAGACAGGTAACCTTATTCACATCTTCTGGAAATGTCATAAATTCAGACTTTATTGGGGATCAATATTGGAGATTCTTAAAGAGATGATTGGCTTTGAGATCTCCTGTTCACCTAAACTAGCCTGACTAGGCAACATATCTGATATCCCTCTCTCCAAAAGAAACAAGCTTCAGTTAATCAAACTGGCCATGATGGCTGCTAATAAATGTATTGCTGTATGATGGAAAAGTGCAGATCCTCCCCCTGTCTCCATGTGGCTCAAAGAAATGTCCTCATACATGACATCAGAAAAAATCATGCTCAATCTCAAAAGAAAACCACATCTCTCTGATAAATGCTGCTCTGCTTTTAGGAGCTACATGGGAAATATTTCACAGTCTGTTGTGGGTTGATGACCAGATATGTTTGACTAATGCACACGTGCATCTGTGTAGACATGTGGAGTTGAATCTCTGTGTACTAATGTGTGTAAATGTTGTGTTTATTTCACACACAGTTGGTCCTGTGTGATTATTACTTTATTTGATTCTATTCTATTGTTTAATCTTTGATATTGAAAGTCACGGTATAGCTGTCCTTCAATGTATAGTTTGTCAACAATCAGCTTAGTGCGTTTATTGTTTTGCCTGTGTTGTTTGAGGATGGGATGCAGTACTTTGTGCCGTTCATTTATTTTGCGTGGGATTTGGTCGTAGAGTCTGTAGTGTGTGCCTTTTCTGATCTCCCATAACCCACTACTCTAAATCCCCACTAACGGGATCCTATAACCACCCCTCGCACTTATGTCTCCTATACTGTAAAGTCTCGTGATCGTTTATATGTTTATGTCTGTCGCTTTAACTATTACTTACTACAATAACCCATGGTATTACCAGTAAAAATAACTTCCTGGAATGTAAGAGGAATCAGCTCTCCTGCAAAAAGAACAAAAATATTAAATCATCTAAATAATTTAAAATCTGATATCTGCTTTTTACAGGAAACTCACTTCAGGCAAAATCTCGGAAACTTGCGGCCAGGTGGATTAGCCAGACATACCAGTCCACATATAACTCCAAAAAATGAGGCACCTCCATATCAATCAATCAATCAATCAATCAATCAATCAATCAATCAATCAATCAAT
>NC_065516.1:36813605-36824898 GCF_006386435.1 Epinephelus moara | reverse complement strand
GGGGGTCCTCCGGCAGACTAGGCCTAAGTCAGCCTAACTAGGGGCTGGTACAAGGCAAGCCTGAGCCAGCCCTAACTATAAGCTTTATCAAAGACGAAAGTCTTAAGTCTAGTCTTAAATGTGGAGACGGTGTCTGCCTCCCAGACTGTAACAGGAAGATGATTCCACAGGAGAGGAGCCTGGTAGCTGAAGGCTCTAGCTCCTGATCTACTTTTAATCTATTCAGAAAGAACATCTCATTCTCTCATACTTCAACATTGACTGACCCAGAAGGTCGCTACATTATTATCACTGGAAAAATTGGAAAAGACACTCTGACACTAGCAAATATTTATGGCCCCAACACAGACTCTTCTTCCTTTTTTCACTCTCTATTTTCAGCATTATCGAACTTTCCTGACTCATATATTATCTTAGGCAGTGATTTCAACACAGTACTGGACCCACACTTGGACCGCTCCTCATCAACCTCCACTAATAGACGAAACCACCCCTCATCACTGCTTATACAGTACATGTCAGATTATGGACTGATGGATATCTGGAGACACAATAATCCCAGTAATAAGGAATACTCATATTACTCTCCCCACCATAAATCATACTCCAGCATAGACTACATTTTAGTGAATAACTCTATCACACACAAAATAACAGACCTAACAATCCACAGCATTATAATCTCTGATTATGCACCCATAAGTATTACTTTTTTAGCAGAACACCAACCTCACCTCACCTCTTAATTAATGACTTTTTCAGATCATTCTACCCCATTATCCCCACTACTGTTTGCACTCTTCATTGAACCTCTGGCAGCTTCCATTAGACAATGCAACCACATCACTGGCATCCAATCAAAATTACACCACCATAAAATTAGTTTATATGCCGACGACATTTTGTTATACATCACAAACCCCTCATCATCACTTCCATCAGTCCATAATCTGATCAGCAACTACAGTCGGGTGTCTGGCTACTCCATCAACTGGACAAAATCCAAGTTTCTGCCGATGGGCGGGTGGGATGCTGAGGCTGGGGACCCCCTCTTTAGTTGTACAGTAAAATCTATCAAGTACCTTGGAATACACATTTCTCCGAACCTAAATGAATTATTCACACTCAACTATACCCCCTAATTCCAAGAAATAAAAGATAACCTGTAAAGATGGAACAAACTACCACTATCCCTAATTGGCCAAATTTCAACAGTTAAAATGAATATCCTTCCAAAATAAATACATTTTTTGCAATGACACCCATCACCCCACCCACGGGCTGGTTCTTCTCTCTCAATAGTAAAGTCACCAAATTTTACTGGAAAAATAAAAAACCAAGAATCAAACTATCCACTTTGCAAAAACATAAAGAATATGGAGGACTTGGGGCTCCAAATTTCTCTCTCTATTTTCTCTCACATCAACTACTGTACATCCGTCACTGGACAAATGACATCAATTCACCATGGCTAGAAATTGAAAAAAAACCATCTCCCATTTATAGATAAATCCATAAAAACTCATCCATGCTACAAAAACAACCGTACCATCAAAACCACTCTAACCGCCTGGTGGAAATCAAATGAAATTCTTCATTACAGCTTCTCACCATCCTCTCATATCCCTTTATGGAATAACCCCATGTTTTTAATCAATAACAAAACCTTCGCTTTTTCATCCTGGATTGAGAGAGGAGTAACCAGCCTGGGACAGCTACTCAGTGGTGGCCTGTTCATGACCTTCGACCATATCCAAAAAGAATATAACATACCGGCTCACTGCTACTTCCAATATATGCAGTTAAAAGAAGTCATAAAGAAAACCATCAACATCACAAATTTTAACAATCACAGTCCCCCCCCTATATGCCAAACTACAATCACTCAAACCTCAGAAAATATTATCTCAAATATACAAGCTCCTAGCATTCAACGACACAACAATATCTATCCCAACAGACAGATGGACCACAGACCTCAATAACCTACCGACAGATGCCAACTGGCAAAACATATGCAACAACACATTCTCCATGACATGTAACTCTAAAACTCAACTAATACAATACGAAGTCCTTCATAGAACTCATATTACCACACACAAACTCTACCGCATGGGCTTCAGCCAAAGCAATACCTGTTCACTCTGTTCACCTCAGTAGATAATTACATTCACGCACTCTGGCATTGCCCACCCATTCAAAACTTCTGGTCAGAGGTCATGAGCAGGCTATCTGAGGTGCTGGGCCTCAGCATCCCCACCTGCCCAATCATTGCATTAATTGGTGACCTTTCTTCATTACATATAATAATAATAATAATAATAGTAATGCATTTTATTTGTTAGGGTGCCTTTCAAGCCACTCAAGGTCGCCTTACACCAAAGATATAAAAGCATACATCAAACAAGAAACACAGCGTACAAAAAATCATACAAATACATTAAAATAGAAGGGAAGACAGTAAGACAGTGTAAGAACATAGTGCATTTGATCAGGTGGAATGGGCAAGTCTGAACAGATGTGTTTTGAGTTTGGATTTGAACAGATTGACAGATGTGGTGTTGCGGAGGTCAGGGGGGAGTGAAGTGTAGGAAAGTGCGCTGTCGAGGATGACACCCAGACTCTTGACCTGTGGGGAAGGAGAAATGGAAGAGTTGTCAATAGATAATGTGAAACTGGGGGATTTGGATAGGGTGGTTTTAGTGCCAATGAGTAGAATTTCTGTTTTGTCGCTGTTTAATTTGAGGAAGTTGGATGAAAACCAGGATTTTATTTCAAGGAGGCAGTCAGTGAGGGAGGAAGGTGGGAGGGTGGAGTTGGGTTTGGTGGAAATATGGAGCTGGGTGTCATCCGCGTAGCAGTGGAAGTGGATATGATGTTTCTGGAAGATGTAGCCAAGGGGGAGTAAGTAAATGATGAATAGCAGGGGCCCCAGGACAGAACCCTGGGGCACACCTGTGGTGACTGGGAGTGGTTGTGATGTGAATGGTTTGAGGTGGATGAACTGAGAGCGGCCAGAGAGTTGGAGGGGTGTGTGTGTGATGCCAATAGAGAAGAGTCTGTCCAGGAGGGTGGTGTGTGAGATGGTGTCGAAGGCCGCACTCAGGTCAAGCGGGATGAGGATGGATAGGAGACCGGAATTGGCTGCCAGGAGGAGATCATTGGTGATTTTGAGAAGTGCCGTTTCAGTACTGTGGAGAGGGCGGAAACCGGACTGGAATTGTTCAAAAATATTATTGCGGGAAAGGTGGGAATGGAGCTGAGAAGCAACAGTTTTTTCAAGTATCTTTGAGAGAAATGGAAGATTGGAGATGGGACGGAGGTTATTGTGGTTACTGGGATCTGCACCAGGTTTCTTGAGTATTGGGGTGACAGCAGCTGTTTTGAGGGGTGAGGGAACAATTCCAGTGGTGAGGGAAGAATGGATTATGTGCGTGATGAGAGGGACCAGAGAGGGAACAGTGGCTTTAACAAGAGCAGTTGGAAGGGGATCTAACTGACAGGTTGATGATTTGGATTTTTTGATCAGACCAGTGGTTTCGAAAACGGAAGGTAGAGCAAATGCTGAGAGTGACTGGGAAGGGGACACAGAGGGAAATAAGGAAGATGAATTGTGAGAGGAGCTGGGAGCAAGTTGCTGATGGATGTTATGAATTTTAGCAGTAAAAAATGATAGAAGGGTATTGCAAAAGGCAGTAGAGTACATCTGTGGAGGAAGTGAGTCCAGAGGTTGAGTAATGTTGCTGAGGAGGGAAAACAGGGCCCTTGAGTTACCGTCGTTTGAGTTGATTAAACCGGAGTAATAGGAGGATTTAGCCTGTGAGATGAAGCCTTATAGTGGAGAATGTGGTTGTGATATATTTCCGTGTGCAGCCCAACCAGCACAAATCATTCGTACTAATATCATTAACCATTGCTAAGAAGACCATATTATTGAACTGGAAAAACAGAACAAAGATATCCATAACCCATTGGCTTAATCTTCTAACAGATCACTCAAATCTAGAAAAACTTACAGCTGCTTTGAAAAATAACACCACATCCTACGAAAACACTTCGTCCCCCTTTTTATATGTTTATATTTTTTTATTACATTTTTTTATTTTATATACTTTATTAATCCCCCTGAGGGGAAATTCAATTTTTTCACTCTTTCTGTCATATATATATATATATATATATATATAGTATTATTATTATTATTATTATTATTATTGTTATTTTTTATTATTATCATTTTTTTTTTAATTATTATTCACAATTACATATAATCTCTGATTCCTTCCTTTCTTGATCTCCCTCCATACTTCTACCTGGAAATAATACATAGAATGTATATGTATGTGTGTATCATGATGATTATCATCATCTCTGTTCTCTGCATTTTGTTCCCTTCTTTTTTCTTCTTTATTTTCTTTGTATGAATTTACGTATTTATTTGTGTATTCAGCTTTTGTCTTGGTTGCTACTGTCTTAATAATTTATTTTACATTATAACTATGAGTATAATAAGATTACTATTATTTATATCATTCTTGCTGGGCTGTGTTGGACTGGCTGCAGGGTCGGGGGATGAACCTGTACATGGCCCTCTGGTGGCGTGATGGGGACTCCAGTTGGGGCAGGCGGGAGTGTGGCTGGTGAAAGTAACCTCTGTCTATCAATCTCCCAAGAGGTGGAGCAGAATAAATAAAATAACAACCAAACAAAGAAAGAAGAAATAAAAACTAAAAAGATAAAGTAAAATAAAAAATACAATAAAATAAAGAAATATCTAGAAGTGTCACTCCTCTGGCGAGCAGACTCCCTCCCAATGGGTCTGGGGGTTGCCCAGGTCGAAGAGGTGACAGGGATGGATCTGCTATGGGCCAGCGGCCGCCTCAGGGTTTGGGTGCTGCCCTAAGCAGGATGTCCCCCCAAAGGAAACAAACAAACCAAAAAGAAACAAAAAAAATAGCAAAGGAGTGTTGCTCGCTCTCCCGCCGTGCCTGTCTCCCGCTGGGGCTTCTGTTTCTGCTGCTGGGGGCCGGGTGGGGGGCCTCTTCACTTATAATAATGGTCATTATTATTATTATTTTTTTTTTATTTATTTATTTCATATTATATTATATTAGGTTGTGTTACGTTATATTGTATTATTTTATATTACTATGCATATGCCTCACCTTACCCAAACATACGCACACACACACACACACGCGCACACCCACACCCACACACACACACACACACACACACCTATGTACCGCACCAGAGCCACCCAAATCATATTTGTATCTGCATGTTTTGGCTGTTAGTCCATCTTGTTTGTTCCCACTGTCACTGTCAGTCTTGTCATTGCCACGCAAATTCACCAATAAATTAAAAAAAAAAAGAAGAAACACAAGTCTTTTGTGACTGCAGACTACATTTATACAAGAAACATGAAAATATGAACAAAAGTTCATTTACAACTTTATAGATAGAAGTTATGTTTGTACATAAATTAGGTTCAGTTGTTAAACATGTAAGATCTACAACAGTAACAGAGAGTCAGTGAACTGACCTCAGAGTCTTCAGTCTACAGTGTGGACTCTCCAGAAAATCACACAGCAGCTTCACTCCTGAATCCTGCAGGTCAATGTCACCCAGGTCCAGCTCTGTTAGATGGGAGGGGCTGGACTTCAGAGCTGAGGCTAGAGAAACACAGCTGATCTCTGACAATCTGCAGCCCCTCAATCTGAATGAAGAATAAAAAATGTAAGTTTAGAAGACAATGTTCCTGCTTGAAATCATTCAGTGTTTAATAATGTGTTCAGAGCTGAAGAAGGTTTAGAATGTAGAAGTTTAGAAAATGGAAACTCCAAACAGCTGAACTCAACAGGATGCAGCTTAAAAACTGTAAAATACAAAAAGTGAAAAAGAGCTCTCATTAATATTAATGACAACGTGCTGCTACTTCAATAAAGACGCAGTGACTTTGGAGTGAATGATTCAGTGTAGGATTTGATTTGTTATATTAAGATTTTAAATCTGCTGCATTGACATGGATTAGAGGTGTTTATTAAATGTAATACATTTACAATAATTACACACAGTAAGAAGTGATTTGATTGAATGAAATGTGGGATTTTGACAGGTTAAACAGGATCAAGTCATTAAAGGCCAGTTTATTGTGATATATGAAGGAAGTGTAGGTTGTCTTCACTAACATCCTGATGTTTCACTTAGAGCTGAGGCTTCACTTAGTTCACTTACTGTACAGCTCAGTACAGCTCCACATTGGAAGTCTAAACTGTAAATGTGACACACAAATGTCATTTTCAAATGTTTAAATCATGTTTTTCAGTTTTAAATTTGGAGTTGACATTTTAAAAACTCAAGTTGAACCATTTAAATATCAGTGTAAATGTCATCACTTTTGATCTGACCTCATAAATNAGAAACTTTATAAAACTACATACAGTCTGGTGTTGCTCTGAATCACAAACACTATGACTGCTCTCACCTGACATCTTTTTGTCATCATTACAGCAGAGAGTCTTTTTCCTCTGCAGCTTCTTTCTAAAATCCTCAAACAGACCTTGGATGGTTCTTTGTTGGGACGTTTGGGCCTGTGTTAGGCTGCTGTTTATTACTCTGAGCTCTGCTTTAATGCACACCACACCACAGCAGCTGTAGCAGGCATATCAGCTTCTGACATCATCAACATCACCACACTTCATAACTTCACATTTATTGAGCTTTGCATTCATGTCTTTCTTGTCTTTCTCTAACCTGTCGCTCTCTCTCTGTTTACACAGAAGCTCAAAGTGTCCTGTCGCTCTCTCTCTGTTTACACAGAAGCTCAAAGTGTCTGCAGCCTGTTTTTATCTGCTGTCAGTCAGTGAACTGACCTCAGAGCCTCCAGTCTACAGTGTGGACTCTCCAGTCCAGCAGACAGCAGCTTCACTCCTGAATCCTTCAGCTCCCTGTTGTCACTCAGGTCCAGCTCTGTCAGATGGGAGGAGTTGGACTTCAGAGCTGAGGCCACGACTTCACAGTGAGTCTCTGAGAGTCCACAGCCAGAAAGTCTGTCATGACACATTTATTACAGAATATGTTATTATGAAAGAGGACACTTTATATTGACTTCATGTATTTGATGATGAAACAGTTTGACAGATTGTGTTTTGATGAACATTTGCTCTTCACATCAGTGGTTCAGCCGATCTTATCTCACTGTGTTTGACAGGAAACAATAATTCTCATCACTCTCTCTCAAACCTGCAGACTTTAATCTGTGTGTTGCTTTAATCTTGCAGATGAAGGGAGAGATAATGGAGTTACATCCAGGCTTCCATGATGTCTGTCAGTGTGATCTGATCCCATGTCTGTCTTCTAGGGTTGGGCGATAAATTTCCAACCGGCCACCGTCAGCCCATCAACCGGTGGTTGCCGATATATTCGGCATTTGTGTAAGTGGCAGAGAAAAAAAAAAAAGAGGGGGGATGTTGCATTCATGTGATGTCGGAAAGAATCGAAAAATGACTTTCAGAATGGGATAATTCACATTAACGCCACCTCATGTCAGAAAAACAACTCGGCAACTTGGATCTCCCGACACCACATGAATGCAGCAAAAAAATGCAGCGTGCTTTGCGAGCCCACTCATGTCCAACATGGCACGGAAATATCTGTGCATACCGGCAACAAGCACGCCATCAGAGAGGGTGTTTAGCACGGCTGGTAACATTGTTAACCATATGCGCATATCACGTTACGGCCGGGTTCCACCAGCTGCAAACGTAAGCATCACTTCAAGCGTCTTGTTTACCGTTTGCTTAGCCATGATAGTTAAAGCATTTTCCACCTAAGTTATTACATATATTTGA
Source organism: Epinephelus moara (assembly GCF_006386435.1). Lineage (NCBI taxonomy): Eukaryota > Metazoa > Chordata > Actinopteri > Perciformes > Serranidae > Epinephelus > Epinephelus moara. The sequence continues at coordinate 36,817,042 of NC_065516.1, read as the reverse complement.
GTTATCTACAAGTTTACTGTGCTGTTTGTCATCTATTCGCTTTCAAATGTCCGCCACGGACATTTACACAATGTCACGGATAAACATGGGTAAATGCATGAAAAAAAATCATCACATATCACCTCTGATAATGGTTTATTCATTTAAAAACACATTGTGCTTGTTTAGCACACTATTTCATGTAGTTTTTATCTGCTGGAGGGTCGCGTAGGGAAGCGTAGCACGACAAAAATAGAAGAGCCGCGTAAAATAGAGAGTTATTGCGCGACAGACGGGGGTTGTCACGCCGCTCCCGTTGCCGGTGCAGCCGCTGTAATTGATTAACGGGAGCGAGCTGCTACGGGACTCGCGCTGCAGACGTGTCGCGCCGCTCCCATTGCCGGTGGACCCCGGCCGTAACTTTCAGCTCCGCCATCACTGACGTGTTTTGTGACTCGTCGGAAATCAGTGTGAAGCTGCCAGTTCCAATACGCACACACTTTGAATTGTGCTCTACATAGTTATTATGGACTATATGTACCGAGTTGAATTCTGTGGAGACAGACCATTAATTTAGCAAAACAAAATGACAAAAATCGCCCAAAAAATCACCAAAAATGAAACCAACCATGATGGACTCAGCCGATGGGCGATTGGCGATATATTCGTCCAATCGCCCAAGCCTAGTCGGCTCCACAAAGTTAGCATGACGCCATCTTGATTAGAAAACCATGTTTTAAACTCAGTGAACAATTACAGTTAGAAAGATGATCTCTCTTTGTAAGCTAGCTGCTGCTGGCTAATGCTAATGTTAAACTTTACATAGATGTTGTTGTGTAACTGACGTTACTGATCAGTTCTCTGATCTGATGACTTTCTACACTTGTGCTGCCAAATCACTGTTATAACATTCAACATTATCACATAAGTGTCACTTGTGGCCACAGTTGCTGATTCATTGACATATTCTATTTCACATAAGTGTCACTTGTGGCCACAGTTGCTGATTCATTGACATATTCTATTCAATTAATAACAACAACAATAATAATAATAATAATAATGATGAAAATAACAAGTAAACAACACTTTTCAAAAACAAGGTCACAAAGTGCTTTACAGACAGAAAACAGAATAAATACATTTAAAATAGTTTATAATAATAATCATAATAAAAAGAACATGAAGAATTCAAACTAATTAAAGCCAATTAATGAAGATTAGTCTGATGTCATTTAAACAATGTAAAGTCAAACCATTAATCTGAGCTGCATTTCTGCCGTGTGATATCCCCTAACATCCTCCATGTTCACTATGAAATGGCTCCAAAACCATCACCAAAATAATCTAATGCACAAAAGTAATTCTCTAGACCTTCAGAAATCTCCTCTGGAAAATGATACAGATCTTATTTTATACTCTTCAAATAATCAGGTATCACCTGTATGTGTGATGATATCAGACACCTTGCAGAACCTACTCAGGTAATAATAACTTTACTGCATTCACTGATAACTGTAAAATACTGCTATATGTTGTGATGAAACCTCCAACACCACCTCTAAAGACCTTCATTAGTTTTATCAGGTTTGCACGTCGCCTCCATCACCCAAATAGGGATGGGTACCGAAACCCAGTATTAAACGGGCCAGGGCTGGAATTATTAAAGACCGTACTATTGATAAGCTCTGATGTCTGCAGGTCTGCTTTTGGTATTGGAGAAATTCACAAGATATATTTCTTGTTCATTTAGGTCACATAAACGTTATCTTGTACCATCTTTATCTCACCAACTCTGTTTCTCATTTGCAATAAGATTAAGACGTTCGTCACTGATGCATTTTTTCTCTGATGCGGAGAAATGCAGCGTTTTCGACCTCCTACCTCGCAGTTCATCTCCCGTTACCCCGTCCACCTCAGGGATGTTATTGTCTATAATAGGAAGTTATTCAGGTTTCTGAGGTTTCCACCATTTTTCCCCTGTTAAAGGTTTTTTTGGGGAGTTTTTCCTTTTCTGCTGTGAGGGTCCAAGGACGGAGGGATGTTGTACGCTGTAAAGTCTCTGAGCCAAACTGTGATTTGTGATATTGGGTTCCATGAATTAAATTTAAAATTGGAATTAGGTTCTAAACCACGCTGTAGCAGAATGTTAATTTATACACTGTACTAACATACATAGAAAATGAAGCAATGTCAGTTCAGTTCTTCTGTTTGTTTAGAGAGACACAAAATAAGAACCGATAAGAGTTGTGTTAAAGTAGCGGATCAATAAGCAGTATGGGTAAGAGTGGTAGTAGTGTTAAAATCTTGATGATACCCATCCCTACACCCAAAGGAAGAGAAATAAGACAAAACTGACAAATGTAACAACTATTAGAAATAAATAGAATAACTGTGTTCAATAACTTGACAGCTAGAAACACAACCAACTGAAACATCAACATTTGAAACAGTTCAGGAACATCTGTGAAGAACTGAACTACTAATCTACACTGATTTATAATGTTAATCACATCTGGACTTACTGAGCCTTTCTGCAGTTCCTCACAGCTGGAATCAGTCTGCGTCGTCCCTCCCGTGATGTGTTGTACTTCTTCAGGTCCAACTCATCCAGAACCTCCTCTGATATCTGCAGCATGTAGGCCAGAGCTGAGCAGTGGATCACAGAGAGTTCCTTCTCTGATCTGTTCTCTGACTTCAGGAACTCTTGGATCTCCTGATGAACTGAGGGGTCGTTCATCTCCGTCAGACAGTGGAAGATGTTGATGCTTCTGTCAGGAGAGATCTTGTACGTGTTCATCTTCTTCAGGTTGTTGATGGCTCTCTGTATGATTTCTGGACTGTTGTCTGTCCGACCCAGCAGACCTCCTAACAGTCTGTGGTTGGACTCCAGAGAGAGGCCATGAAGGAAGCGAACAAACAGGTCCAGGTGACCATTTTCACTCTCCAGGGATTTCTCCATGGCTCTGCTCAGGAACTCATCCAGAGATGGGTAATGGTCTTCACTCTTTTCAAAAAACTTAGAAATCTTCTTGAGGAAAGACTTTGGCTTTGAGTCCCTTTGACTGAAGTCTGTACCCAGGAAGTGCTCCAGTACCTCTGTCTTCCTGTTGGTGAAACAGTGGAACAGNCACTCTCCAGGGATTTCTTCATGGCTCTGCTCAGGAACTCATCCAGAGATGGGTAATGGTCTTCACTCTTTCCAAAATACTTAGAAATCTTGAGGAAAGGCTTTCGCTTTGAGTCCCTTTGGCTGAAGTCTGTACCCAGGAAGTCCTCCAGTACCTCTGTCTTCCTGTTGGTGAAACAGTGGAACAGGTAGACTGCAGCCAGAAACTCCTGAACGCTCAGATGAACAAAGCAGTAGACTGTTTTCTGGAAGATCACACACTCTCTTCTGAAGATCTCTGTACAAACTCCTGAGTACACCGAGGCCTCTGTGACATCAAGACCACAGC
>NC_065516.1:36810660-36812897 GCF_006386435.1 Epinephelus moara | reverse complement strand
CACTTCCTGTTTCATCACTTCCTTCAGTCACACGTTCACATCTCCTCTTCAGACTGATCTTATGTTCATCTAAAACCTCCTGCAGACCAACGTCCACTGGAAGACAACAACAAGGCCTCATTATAAATAGTCTTAGTTACGTAAGGGATAATGTATAATGAGCCGGTGAATACTGGGAAAATAACTCCCGACAGGGGAATAGAACCCCGACGCGCAGTGTGTGTGTATTCAATTCCGGGTTCTTTTGTTTTTGGCAGAGAAAGTCCGTAGGTATTCTTTTTCTTCAGCGGCATCCGTTAAAATCAGCCACTTCTGTTTGTTTTTTCCCTCGGAAGTTGTTTGACAGCTGCAGTGTTGCAGGGCAGCATCCCTAGCAACGCTGGGCTACATAGCAACTTTGTGTAATGACCGTTGCTACTAGCAGCGGTCATTACACAGTAATATCAGACCGCAGAATGCCGCTACTGACCAATCAGAATACAGCATTTAATAGAGCCGTGTAATAAATATCATTAAAAAAGGAATGAAAATGGAGGCTGAGATTTTTTTAAATGTAACGACTGTTACAACACAAGAAGAATCTTGTTTTCAGACATGAAGACATCAGCAGACAGATGGACAGTCTTACTTTGTACAGTGCTGGTCTGACTGGCTGTCTGCAGTCCAGCTCTTGTTCTGGATCTTTGTCCACACTGGGGACAGGAGGAGTCTCCTGATGTAGCAGACTGGTCCCAGTATGAGGTGATGCACTGTCTGCAGAACCAGTGTCCACAGCTGGTAGAGACTGGATCCTTCAGGACGTCCTGACACAAAGCACAGCAGGACAGCTGCTCCTCCACACAAACATCACTCCTCTTCTTCCTCTCTCTGTGGACACAAAGACATCTCTTTATGACTAAAATGTTCACTGTAGGTTTTTTTATTTTATTGACACAAACTCATCACTTTCTGCAGCTGCTTCACAGATCAAACCTTCCATTAAAGTGCTGATCATGCTCTTTACTGTTTTACAGTCACGTTGAGCAGCTTAGCTTCAGTTAGTTTGGATGGAACCGAGGTTAGAAGTACTCTGAATAATGAGCAGCAGTCTGAAGGCCCAGACACACCAAACAGACATCAGAGAACTAGCAGCAATGAGACCGCCCTGCTGCGTCACATCACGGTGCCGTGTCTCAACCAAAAAGTTGCACATGAACACACCAATCCGATGACCAACAAGCACATATGTCCTGTGCCTGCATGAGAGGAAATAACTCTCTACACCAGCAGATGATGGATGTCTGTAATCGTCACTCAAAACTAGAAACTGGAAGATGATGCTAGCTAGCCAGTTAGCACATGAACAACACAATCAGAGCATATTAACTGTACACCAGTGAACAACAACAACAACACAAACCATCAGGAAACGTTTCTGCTAAAGAGAAAAATAATCTGACTTGATGGAACAAGNTCAGAGCATATTAACTGTACACCAGTGAACAACAACAACAACACAAACCATCAGGAAACGTTTCTGCTAAAGAGAAAAATAATCTGACTTGATGGAACAAGTTGGTTTTGGTCTCACTCCCTCTGGACTTTAGCTCTTTGTTCACATTCTTTATTTCCGTATTTTTTCTCGTGTGCTGAGCTGAACTGTCGATCAGCGCCAGTAGTGTTTGTGGTTGTCATAGTGACCATACGTCACTTCCGCTATGTACAGTGTGGTTGTTATAGTTACCGGGCGTCACTTCCTCTGAGCCCGTGTTCGTGCCTGTTCTTGTTTACACTAAACGGCTGCTGCCGCACTACTCAACCTGCGTTGTGTGATTCATGTGTATCGTCCTCCATTACTGGCGTGGTGGCAGCGCTTCCCGAACATATGACCCGAGGATATTATCAACTACCGAAGTCATAACGGTAACTTCCCTGTCAGGGGAATCACAGTACAACCAGACGCAGTTGAGCTAACGGTGGCAAAGTGCGCAGCATGGCTAATTCACACAGAGCACCGAAGCAATGGTGTCTAACCAAGATTGAAACTGTCAACTCTTTTGAGAACTGGCGCCAGAACCTGTTGTACACACTGTCACTTGACGGTGAGTTTGCCCCATTTCTGCTCAATGGTGCAGAATGGGAGAAGAAATCCAAAACGTCTCCATGCCGAGGATTTACAGATAACGTCGACCCAGTTCCTGCTGCCCAACGTCGCACTAAAGAACGCAAGGTGGTCATGCTGGAGCTCATGCTGGGAC
>NC_065516.1:36805822-36808309 GCF_006386435.1 Epinephelus moara | reverse complement strand
AATCACGGAAACTGTCAGTGTGTCATTCTGTCAGTCAGTCATTCTGTCTGTCCCACGTTTTTCTACTCACTGACGTGGTCAATCTATGTGAAACTGCACATAGGCATTGAGGATTGGCATAGGTAGAAGGTGACAAAGCTACCAATGGGTATGGACTAGTCTGGGTGATTTTTAAAATGTAAATGTTCCGTTCACGGGGCCGAGTAGCGTCGTCTCGTCTGCCTCCATCATGTGACGAAGAGACTGCAGCCATCAGTGACCCACCGGGTCAAAGGGCACCACGGAAGCTTCAAGGTTATTTTTTATGTCATTAATTATTCAACATTAAGTTATTTGGCAGCCCTAATTCTTTAATGTTTCATTTCTGATTGGAATGATGAACAAAACTCCAAAATAATCTGAAACCACAATCATCAACTGCTAAACTTAGATTAGCTTGGCTACGCATTTGAATATTGCCACGCAATATAGAATGATACATCAGGGCTAACTGAATAATTATTATTGAAATTAACTATTTGCATCAAGTAATACGAACACTGAAAAAAGTCTCTGTATTTCAGGATATTATCATATGTAATCATCTGTGATAGATATACATTTGGTATAGCTTTTCAGGAAGACCACAAACACTTCTTTGGATTCCCGGAAGAAATTACTTTAAAGAATTAATAAAAGAGGAAGAGCATTAAATCAACCCTGAATTAAGCAATAAAAAGTCTCACCTCTCCATGCTGCTGCCTGTCGCACTGAGCACATTAAAGTTCTCTTCATTGTCACTGTTGTTGTTTGCTGTGGATACATATGCAATATTTAGTCACATATGTTTGACGCGTAGAGAATATAAACATACCAGACAGCACATTTAGTTTTAGTTCAAATAATCAGGAGCATCACAGTACAGAAGCCTGTTTGTCACTGCGCAGTGACAGAACACAGTTCTCCCTCGACTGTCCCTTTTAAATGATGGCAGGGTTCATATTAGATCTGTCATTAAAAGAGAGTTGACATTTCCAAGCTATTTAGCATTCACACACCCACATAAATACACCCACCTCTGAGACACACACAAACGCATGCTGTAATCACTTTTGGCTTCAGTCTTAATGCGTTGGAACAGAACAACTGATTTCTCACTGCAGGCTGCAGCAGCTTTCAGCGCTAATTGAAACAAACACGTAATACCAACTGTTAGGTCCAGCCATTAATAACTAATCCACAGCTAACACAAGACAACATAACAGTCTATACTGAAGAGTGTGCCGGGTCAGTGGTCCGTGGTCAGTTTGGCAAATATTTCAGATTCAGTCTTAAGACAAAGGTGCTTATTAGTTTCAGTTATTTCAAAGAGCGTAAATAACTTATTATAGATGAGGCAGATTTCACAGTCTCAAACCGCTCATACAGCATTAGACTTGCAAACACGGCTGATCTTGGCCTCCTAGTTTGAAACATTTTTCTGATATGTTGCATTAAAGAAAATGATCAGTCTCGTCCCGTGTGCCAGCAAAGACAAAACATACATTTTGTCTTCGTTTTTCTCATCAGTGAATTAATTTTAGCTCGTCAACATCTCATCTTCATCATAGAAACAAGGATGTTGACAAATGTTCATCATCATAGTTTTTCGAAACAGAACGGCACCGATGGCAGGGGTGCGTTCGACAAACACAGCAGAAGTGCATATTCCTGCACCAGTGATTAGGGCTGAGGGAAAAAAGACATACAGCACAGTGTTACAATAGTTTACATGCTGATAGTCTATCGATACACAAACGCCAAGTATTGATCTTTTTAATTTACATTATTGATTTCTGCAAATACACATTTTAATTCAACTTTTGGTGCCAGAATAATAAAATCAGTTGCTTTTCGCTCCACTAGATGGTGCTAATGTTTGTTCTCTGGTGAGGTCAGCAGAGGTCTCAGTCAGTGGCGTCTGGCAGGAAGTTCATCAAAACAAAGCCGTACCCAAGCTCTACAGAGAAGTGAAATACAGCAGGAAGGGTGGAGTTAACCTGTGACGCCTGGACTTCAAGCTCAGTGGATTCATATGTGACTATAACAGGACATTATCTGACAGAGGACAGGAGACACTGTCTCACGTCCTCCAAACTAGAGCGGGACATTATCTGACAGAGGACAGGAGACACTGTCTCACGTAAAACTCAGGTTTTCCTTGGGGGAAATAATTGGCTGTTGGGAAAAAGGTAATAAATCATGTATAACTAGTCCATATCCATTGGTAGCTTTGTCACCTTCTACCTATGCCAATCCTCAATGCCTATGTGCAGTCTCACATAGATTGACCACGTCAGTGAGTAGAAAAACGTGGGACAGACAGAATGACTGACTGACAGAATGACACACTGACAGTTTCCGTGATTATGTACAGCATACCATACCATGACTTAGTCATACCAAACATTAGAAAACAACACCAACATTGGTCCACAGGGGGAGCCACAGCGATCGGTCGCATTTTAG
>NC_065516.1:36786994-36803821 GCF_006386435.1 Epinephelus moara | reverse complement strand
CACCAACAACCATGCCACGTTCAAAGTCACTTCAATCACCTTTCTTCATCATTCTGATGCTGCGTTTGAACTTCAGCAGCTCGTCTTCACCATGTCTACATGACTAAATGTTAATGAGCTGCTGACACCTGATTGGCTGATTAGATATGTGTGTTAACGAGCAGCTGAACAGGTGTACCTAATAAAGTGGCTGATGGGTGTATCTACTCCCCAGAAGATGAGCCATTTCCATTTAGGATAACTCTGCCACGTTCATGCCACCCTCAGGCTAAAATATTTCAGCATGTAATCTCTAATCATGAGCAGAACACGCTGATGTACCTAAACAAATAACGCTGGCCAACATTCTTCATATATATCTTTTATTGTTGCACTAATCTCTTCAATACTTGCACGAGGAATACAAAGTAAAAAGCCCCCGCACAAAGTCAGAAATAGCCCAGTAAACCCAGGAAACCATGGGAGGGACTTCTTCACAGAATGTTTAAACATCAGCAAGCAATCCTTGAGATCTGTAAGCTATAATTTAACAATGAAGCATACAAACATAACATGTAAAACAATGCTGTTTAAGGTCAGTTGAATCAAAGGTCAAGAAAGTACCAAGCTCTTAGAAGCTGCTTTTCAGAGTAGCTGGAAATATCAAGGCTTTGTAAATAATGATAGTCATTTCTTTATTAAAACCATCAAATAGCAGTACAGGAAGCCACGAAGAAAAGTGCTTAAACATGAATTCTGCCCCATGATTGCCCCGATACGTACAATTTGAAAAAAAAAAAAAAAGCTTGTTGGAAGATAAAGTCAGAATTTGATTGGACATTAAGAAGAGGTTTGTGTGAATGTATTGTGGCTTCACAGTAAGCAAACATTCATTTTATGGTTTTATTGCATAAAAAATACAATATTATCATTTATGGAGTTTCATTTCATCCAAACAATGGATGTCTGCTTTTCATATAGTGTCGTTGGTCCTGTAGGTTTGAGCTCTGTGACGGCACAGAAACACCTGCACTTATTGGATTGTCCTACTGTTGCTCATTCAGCATAACGTGACGCTAGTTCAGGGTTAACTTTTGTGTGCTGAAGTATCTCAGTCACTCAGGGAGTGACCAAATGAAAAATGAAATGCATATTTATATTCACTCTCAATAAAATGCTCCCTATGTGAATTATTTTATGTTCTGTGGATGATTGCTCCAGTGAAAGGCATGAGTATATTATAGTTTGTATATTGTGCTGTTTTATCCCGTCCAGCTCACCTCAAATATTATTTTGCAGCAAAAAAGCATAGTACGAAAATACAATTAATATACACTTAGCAATGTAGCATTTGCTTTATCAAGACGTACAATAACATCAAAATATGTTTTCAAATCTGAATTACATTTATGTCAAGAAAAGCTTAGCAAAGAGTCGACTCAATGATACATTTGTCTAACATTCAGGCATCTCAGCAAAAAACGACTTGGAATTTACTGTCAGCAAATTATCATCTTGTACATAAAGGAAAGGTTCAGATATTTTTCATCTATTTTAATAAAATAGTCAAATGTCATACGTGTATTAAAAGACTTGACTGTAATCGTTTCTCCCATCCATAATGGCCTGAAACCATCTTTTCATAGTGGGACCACACTGTAACAGATGGGAGTCAAATACCACGGTCCTAATCTGAGGTCAGTCTCCTCTGGTCTGTGGCTGCAGCACAGGAATACTTCAGCAGTTGCAGGCAGATTTGCTGTTGGTGTTGTGTCCAAGTGTGCCTCCACCTTATTAGCTCTGTTCCCCTTAAAGCAGCACTAATCATCCCTTTATATTTCAAACGGATCCAATGACTGAGTGATATTTAAAGCGTTGCTCGCAGTGGTAAATCCACAGAGAAACGTCACCAGCTCTGCGGTTCACTTCAACTGTACAGAATTTTTTTCATCTTTGATCTCGTTGTTTTTTATTTTCTCCGGCCTGCTACTCATTAACTTCATGTCCAGCAGCAGCGGGCAGCTGTTTTCAGTCAGAAGGCTTTGATAAACCCACTCTAAACTACCTGCCAATCACCGAACACGCGACAGATAAAGTTAAATACCAGCTAACACCAGTCAAATGTGTTTCTAATGATTCAGTGGAGACCAAACCAAAGCTAAAAAGAGTGAATGTTGGACTTCTGGGGCCGTATTCACAAAGTCCTCGTACTAAGAGTCACGCCTTGTGACACAATTCTAAGAAAATTCTGAGAATTGTGACGTTTTCTTAGAATTTCCCCTTAAAGTTAAGACTAGGTCCTTGTGAAGATAAAAGTTATTTACAAAGTGTCTTAGCTCTTAAAGGGTTCCTAAGGTGAAAAGGTGTTAGAGAGGAGGACTTTTGAGAAGATTAACAGTTCCTCAATCAGAGGAGAAAATGACAGAAAGACGAAGAGGTCGGAGAAACATTCTCCAAACACTGGATGACAGTGAGTTAATAAATCATGCAGGGAGAATATTTGTGCAGCGCAGCAGTGATGAGTTGAGTCTGTCTCAACCTTCCATCAGCAGTGATCACACTGACACTGTCACAGTCAGCAGTTCATCTCATGTCCACTGGGTGTCCTCACCTTACAGGCTCACAAAGGGGCGTGTCTGTGACAACCAATCGCATCTGTTAAAAGAATGCATCACACCTAGCAACGGGGTCGACCACACCTCCTCACTGAGGTTAAAGTTTCTGTCCCTTCCTCGCTCAGAGTCGCTCTGAGAACTTTCCTAAATCACTCCTAAGCAAGGACACCTCACTAAAAGTCTTTAGGCTGAGTTAGGAGCTCTGTGAGAGGGTTCTCAGGATGTTTGTGAATACGACCCCTGGTGGACACAAACACAACTTCAAACTGGTGATACTGTTGCTCTGTTTCTGCCAACCCAGTCGTCTAATAAATGTTGGCATTATTCATTCTCCAAAGCCTACGTGTGTAACATTTGTACCTTGTGGATGTGATGACACCATACGTTTCTCTATATTTCAGCAACAGCGTGGTTAATGTGGTTATGTTCACAAAAAACACTTTATTATGGTTAGGAAAAGATCATGTTCTAACTTATAATAACCGGTTTTGGTGCCACAATCTCCGCTGGAAATGTCATGGTGTGTGCCTAAAAAAGCACTGAGTTTTGGTGCCACCAACGCCGCAGCAATGTGCCACCAATTAACATCCACTTTTGTTATTTGTTGGTGTCAAATAGTGGTCCGATGCTTGGCAGCAGTCTGGTGCGAGTAGCTATAGCTAGTGATGGCCAAATGAAGCCTCATGAAGCACTGTCTTTATTTTCTGAGCCCACTAGATGGCGCTCATGGTTTAAAGAGAGAGGCTCAAAGAATGGCAATTCAGTGTGCTTTCAACCTTTTGTTGAACAAAAAGTGCCATCTAGTGGGCTCAGAAAATAAAGACAGTGCTTCATGAGGCTTCATTTGGCCATCACTAGCTATAGCTGCAGCTGGGGCAGCAATATGACCCACGCACCTTAACCACCACATCAGTCCATGAGAAGCCCCGTTCACTCCTCGGCCCAGAAGCTGAAGCCATAATGAAAATGCTAAGTTAGCAATTAGCTAGCTATAGAGTGTAAGGTTAAGAGAGAGGTGGTTAAGGTTAGGGTTAGGGTAATGGGAAGGTAACTTCACGTTACATATAAAGTCACCACGTCTTCAATACAATGGATTATAAAGCAGATTATTACTACATTTAGCCTCATATTTGTTGACTTCAGTGTGAAGTTGTAGCAGGGTTCAGATGATTGTTGCGATGGTGGATTTGTCATGTATTAGTGGTGGGCGTGATTTGTCGGGGCGTGTCGTGGACGCTACAAACAGAACGTGTCTGCGGTTACACAGTCTCGGATCATGGTTTTCACGAATCACCATCCCTACCTCCTCCAGATAGTGGAGCGGCATAGCTATAACATCGTTCATATTTGTGATAAAAGCACCAAATTTGTCAGATGTGTTGACAAATATGTTTAGAACAAATCAGAAACTCGCCCCCCGGTGGCCAGAGCAGGCAATTGAATCCTACCTGCCCATGGACCTGTCCCGTTAATTGGATCCACTCCAAAATGTAATGGCTTCTAAGTTGGACCATGCTACATGCCTCCACCAAGTTTTGTGAAAATCCGTCAGACAGTTTTCACGTAATCCTCATCCAAAAAATGAATGGAAGTGAATGGGCGGCCCGTGGACACGCCCCCTGAGTTTGATCAACACCAAATGTGTTTGAACATATGATATCTAACTAGTGCAGCCATCTGCAGCAATGTGGAACCTTCATAATAGAGCTGAGAGAAGGATTTCACATTGCTACAGATGCATGGTCCAACTTAGAAGCCATTACATTTTGGAGTGGATCCAATTAACGGGACGGGTCCATGGGCAGGTAGGATTCAATTGCCTGCTCTGGCCACCAGAGGGCGAGTTTCTGATGCCCCAATATCCAGATTTGTTCTAAATATATTTGTAAACACATCTGACAAATTTGGTGCTAGGATGAACTCAGCCCATCTGCATGTAATCTGAGAAGCATCTGTTTAGAAAGGTTGATTTGATGCATTTGAAATGTACAAATCTAACATATCCGTGGTTTGTAGAAATGCACAATGCCAACATTCTCCTCTGGTGACCAGGCTGGTGTCTGCTGGATGTGTGAATAGGTAACCGTTTACTGCGTAAGGTGATAAGGTGTTAATGTTTTGTTACTAGGTTGTTTCTGCTGAAAAAATCGATTTATGCAGCTTTAATATCGGCACAATCTTAGCCCTAACACAAGACCAACACACAACACAACCAGCAGCATTACACTAGAGACAGTGATTTTTTCTGACTCACTGCTGAAGCCTACATATGACATTTGAGTAATGTATTAAGATAGGCCTGTCCTTTCCTAGTATCGTCATAAAAAAGGCCAAATGCTGTTTTCTTCCTCTGGCATTTTTTGAGTTTCAGTGATTGTGGATAAGATCTTTTAAACAGTTCCTCAGTATGCAAGTAATACTCCACACAGAGGCATGAAGTTATAGAAAATTATTGCATGACACAAAAGCTGATAACCTGGGTTTGCCTCTCTTTTATACCATCACCACCTGCCACAGGTGCAAAATATCAGTATTGTTTATTCGTAATGAATTTAAATGGAAACTGTGTGTTGGCACCGTCCGTATCAATATTGTAATAAACCTTACTTTACTACTCCAGCTAAGTTGTTAAAGCTGTAGCCTAGTAAGAGCTGAAACCAGCAGCCTTCCAGCTATGAGTGTCAATTCAAAAATGATGAGGTCATTTCAGTGCTGTGTGGGCATCTAAAGATGTTACTAATGTCCACGGTACAGTCAAATTCTGTGTGTCTGAGTTCTCTATTGACGTATTCCAAAGTAATGTGGCCACAAACATTCTCATTGTCTTAGTTTTGCCCAAAGCATCACAGAAGCAGAGAGTTTAGGTTATGTCACAAGATGAAACAAACAATCGCAACACTGCATTTCACTTAAATGGGTATAACACTGACAATCAATGCCCTTAAATGGCAAACTTTTGACTTGATCCTCTTTAGTCGTTTTTTGTAAACTCGCCCGCCTCCCAGCGCAGAGCCATGGCACTCTTGCGTCTTCCTCCTGTGTAGACCTCTGGAAACTGAGAAAGACAGCTGATTGTTTACCTGCTTTCAAAGCACTTCCTCCACCTCCACCTCCACCTCCTTTACTTTCACCTCCTCTCTCAGGTTATTAGACTGAAGATGGGATAAGTAAATCAATGTCAGTGTTATGATAATATAATATATGATAAAATAAATTTAACATCGGAATGAATGTTGTTTTTATTAGGCGTAATACAAAAATATTTTAAGTTATCTTTTTTTGATGATTGTATCTGCAAACTAAGATTTTTACAAAAGGAAATATTTGAGCGAGAGCTTACTCTGTGATCACAGGATAGAGCGGAGCGATCCATCCTGTAGGCTGTTTTCATTGGTGATGATGGAGAGGACTTGCACTTCACTGGTACATCAACTAATAAAGACCAAAGATCACCGTTAGCTTAAACACAAAGAGGAAGAATGGGAAAGAAAGTACATGTACAGAGTGTTGTAAATGACGTATTGTTCTGTGGTCATTACTTTGCAGACGTACCTGAATTGTCAAACGCCAAAGTGTCCATGTGATTTGACAATATCCTGTCTGTATTGAACCTGTCTTTGCCATATAGATTTGCCCTCTCCTTCCTCAGCTCATCCTCCCTCTGCTTCATCATCTTTATTTCTTCATCCACCAGTGACATTGTGCTCCTTGAACGCAGCTTGAAAAAGGGGTTGTTCAGGAACATTTTTTCCTGGGGCTGCTCACTGGCTTTATTGAGTGAGAACTCGGAGGTACTGCGAATAATCAGATTGGATGTCTCTAGGATGATGAGGTTGGAGCTGCTGTCCTCGGAGCACCACTCTCGGGACTGAGCTGCCACATTGTCTTTGTCACGTCTGGGGCTGGAGGTGAAATCATTGCTAGGGTCGAGAATGATAACATTGTTTGCTGATAATTCATGTTTCAGTGGTTCCTTAGTGGGTGAGGAGGTGATGATGAATGATGGTGTCAGTGGAGTGCTTATGGATCGAGGCATACTTCGTGATGGAACACAATCAGTTGATTTGCCCATCCTGGAGAGGCCCCTCTCTCTCTTGAAGTTTTCCTCCCTCTCCATTGATATGCGAATCTCCCTCTCTACTGGTGTTTCTGGGTCATCGTAAGGAGACCTGTAACTGGAATCATCCAGGCCAGAATCCTCTGAGCAGGGGCTGAATTGGGTGTGAGGATAATCGCCAACTAGATTCAAGTTCTCCAGATCGTGTGCTTTCTTGTGAGTCCTTTCAATGTTGCGGACAGGCGTGTACATGAAGCTGTGGCTGCCATGGAAGCTGGGCTGTTTGGTCGTAGGTAAGACAATCTTGTTCATGGTTTGCTCTTCCATTTCCCGCCACTGTTTACGAGCCAATTGGAAGTCCACATGCTCTGTGCTAACATTCTCGCTCATGGTCTCTTGTATCACACAGAAGTCTTTGGGTAGCTTCTTGTTAGAATCTGCACTGATGTGCTTTTGGTGGTTGGCTTGGTTATGATTGGCATCTCTGCCATTTTCACTGTCATCTTCAGAGATTTTGGACAAACCATGAAGGCCTAAAGGGTTGTATTTAACCTCTTGTGGAGGGGTAGGAAAGGGAACTATGTCCTCAGGTTGTTCTAGAACTTCTTCCACTTGTGGAACCTCAAAACGGACCTCTTCAAAGTTGTTGTTGCCATGTTCCTCAAAGTCTGTCACCTCAACTTTCTGCACAAAGAGCTCTTGGGCACTAAGCTGAAGACTGTCCAAATATGAGTCATCATCTTCTTTATTTATAGAAGAAGAGAATATTGTTCTCCATTTTTCATCCGTCTCACTGTCTGAGGAAGCTGCTGCAATCTCAACTCTTAGGCATTCATCCATTTCATCAGGCTCAAGGTCATGGCAGGATTCATTGGAAACATCTGACATTGTGTCTTCTCTAATACGCTGCTCCAACATAGACTCCTCTGTAATAGGAGGTTCGAACAGGATGTCATGGGCCTCTGGGTCCTCTTCTGTGTCTATTGTCACATTTTGATAATCATCATCTTTGAGATTCAGCTCATTATCCTCAGCCTCAGGCTCCGGCTCAGGGTATAACTCTAGCTCAGGGTATTGCTCCGGCTCAAGGTACTGGTCTGGTTCAAGGTCTTGTTCTGGCTCAGGGTGGTGCCCTAGCCCAAGGTCTTCCTCTTGCTCAGGGTACTGCCCCAGATCAGGGTATTGCTCTGGCTCAGGGTCTTGCTCTGGGTCAGGACACTGCTCTGGTTCAGGGTACTGCCCCAGATCAGGGTACTGCTCTGGTTCAGGGTCTTGTTCTTGGTCAGGACACTGCTCTGGTTCAGGGTCTTGTTCTGGGTCAGGACACTGCTCTGGTTCAGGGACTTGTTTTGGCTCAGAATCAGACATGTCCTGCCTCTTACGGTGAGCGTCATTCTCATAAACACTGTCAGCACTGGAGGGTGTGTCGGACACAGATGAGGCGATTGACTCATTCCTGTTGAGCTCTTCATGCCCTGATTCTAATATCAAAGCCTCCTTTTGATCTTGACAAGGCATTTCAGTGCAAACACTGGTCTCAGAGCAGTCAGGCCTGTCAATCTCAATTGTGCTGCTTGGCAGGTCAGTTAATAATTTGCCAGTTTCCCCCGGGAAATCTGATGAGTCCATCTCTAAACAAACTTGCTCATCATCTGCACTGAAATCCTTTCCCTGATCAAGTGAATCAGCCACAGCAACCTCTACTACACAGTCCATCGCCAGCTCTGATTGCTCAGTGGTTTCCATGGTTACGGAGAAGGAGTTGTTATTCTCAGTTGTGCTGCAACCTTCGTTCAGGTCTTTTCCATCTGCCTCTCTATCCACCAAGGTAGCTTTCTGAAAAGAAAAAAAAAGAGAGAATAAAGAAAACAGACGTTCATCTTCTGGGAGGGAGAGAGAGAACTGTACCTTAGGAAAATGCAGAGCTGAGCTGGGAATCAATAGCAGCATTTTCACAGCAGCCCTCACCCTGACATTATTTGCAGTTTCTTAAACCTTGTCTTCTTCCAGTGTCTCCTGGATATTAAAATGTCAGTAACGTCTGTAATGCACTACAAGCACATTATAATTCATTTATAAGGATTAATAAAAAAAGTGTTTCTAGTTATGCATGACAACTTATAGCAAGGTTTATAAAGTTACACAGCACATTATAGACCGAATCACAATGTTTACTGACAAAAACTTCCAGGCAGTAAATCTTGTACATTTTTTTAGAATATTTTCGCTGCTTTACGTCACTGTCAGACTTCTCCGACGGATAACTGAAGCCATTATATCAAAGCCACCAGACTCCACTGACAAAAATGGCCATTTTGCATAGCAGACCATTGTTGCTGATCTACCGCGGCCTCACCTGGTTAGTGTGTAAGGTAAAGCAGAGCAAATGTTAAATCATAGCACACGCTCACATTGATATTTATTTTTAGGTGGCTACAACACATTTTGCTGCGGCACTGTCCATAACAGCACACTGTCTACCTGCCACACTGGTAGATTTGGTTTATCAATCATGACAACAAAGCAACAAAGTAGATCAAATAAACACAGCCGAAACGTCAGACAGGTCAGACCACTGTGTTTTACTACATATCTTTGAATGTTACGTTACAGCTACATCTGAAATTGACAGAAATTGACAAGTTTGCTAATTTTACACGCCTCCACAAATGTAATCAATTGGCAGCTTTCTACTCAGAAGTGACTGTTGTTAGAGTGAAGTCACGGTAATTCTGTGGATAACTGACGGAACGTTTGCCAGTTATAAAGACACATAGAAACCTGTTCTAACATATCCTATCAGACGCTAAATACTACACTTGTGAAATGGAATAATGTCTTATAAACATCACTAATATGCTATAGCAGGACTTTGTGAGCTTTAGGTAAAGTGACAGCTCACTGTAGGTGAGCATGTGAGCTCAGCAGCTTGCTCTCATTCCAAAGTCGTTACATTCAGCAGCTTTGTCAGAGATCTGAGCGTCAAACGTCTGAGGCCAAAAAGCCACTGTTAATGACAGCATGATAAGCCATTGGGCAGCGTCAGATGGTAACGTTGCCGGACGGAACCTTTTGCTATGTTATGATACTCCGTAAGATACGCAGCTGGACAGCATCAGGTTGAAATGCTGCCAGTAGGGGTGTCGGTGGCTTAGTGGTAGAGCAGGCGCCCTATGTACAAGGCTGTTGCCGCAGTGGCCCGGGTTCGACTCCAGCCTGTGGCCCTTTGCTGCATGTCACTCCCTCTCTCTCTCCAGAGCATGTGAGCGGAGCGGAGCGGGTGAAAATTTCCGCTCCTCGCTCGCAGACCTGTCACTTTGCGCCGCTCGTCCGCTCCGCTTGGTTCTGCGCATTCTTCGCTCTGCTCCACTCCATCATAAATTTTATCCCGCTCCACTCGCTCACCACTCCACTCAAAAAAACTGCGTCGTACTACCCTAACCTGTAATCTTCTATTCACAAATAAAACATGAGCTTGGTAGATTCTCCGGGGAAGCCCTCTCGCCTCTCCCCGCAGTTAGGGACCGTTCTCCAAGGTACTGCTGCTTCTCTTCTCAGTTTCTTTTCTGAAGTACACAGTAAACTCCATAGTTTTGAAAGAAAATAGTGTGGGTGTGCGCAGGTGCAAAGATGCATTCTGGGTGGGGCATGAGCGACCAGAGCGAAATTGGAGCGAGAGACAAGGCTCCGCTCCACCTTTTAAAAAAAATAGCCGCTCCTCGCTCAACACAAAATCCTTCCACTCCGCTCACATGCTCTGTCTCTCTCCCCCCTTCACACTTGTCTGTCCTATCCATTAAAGGCTAAAAATGCCCAAAAAATATCTTAAAAAAAAAAAAGAAATGCTGCCAGTAATGACATGACATGAGGAGCAGGGACGTCTGTAAAGGGTGGGCGGAAGGGGTGGCTGATGGCAAACCAAGATGTTTTGTTTTTTTAAACCTAAGCATGTACTTTTGTTGACATCCTGGCGTTGGTGGTAGCATCCTGAAATGTCAGCAGTAGACGGAGAAGGACACCTAGACTGTAACATGTAGATGTGAAAGGCCACTGTGGCAACATGTGATGGCACCGTGGCTCAGCCTCCCTACAGACGGGAAATAAAAGATTTAAAAAGAAAATCAGTGGAATCCCAGTTTAAGGCTTTTATCCACTGGTGAGGAATGTTTGCAAAGAGCTACCCAGGCTTTACTATGAACTATGAACAGCATATTTCCTACTGTCCTCCAACAGATAACATTTTTTATATATTTTTTATTTAACCCATATTCAACCAGGCGGGTCCGTCGAGACCAACAACCTCTTTTACAAGGGAAACCTTTCCAAGACAGCAGCACACAAAAACTTACAGCCAAATGCACACAAAATAAAAACATTAAAGATCTACAGTAACATGTAGAAATATTTACAAGAACCAATCGATTCATTCATCATGGTACTTACGAGAGATTTAAAATCAGGCAGAGACCAGTCCACGTAGTTTCAACTCTTTCTGAAGGTTTTTACCAGGTGAGAGCAGCAGAGCACATAAAAGCTCTCTGTCCCAGCTCAGCGCGAGAACCAGGAACAGACAACAAACCTAAGTGTTGAGATCTCAGACTGTAGCTACAGTCACATCTCTGTTATGATGGGAATTTACCCAGTATGGCTTTATAAATGAACAAATACCAGTGACTGAGCCTACGAAAGCTCAAAGATGGCCGACCAGCCCTGGACAAAAGCGCACAGCCATTCAACCAATAACATGAAATCTCTGTTCTGTGTTTACTGTCCATCCAGCCTTCAATCAGCCTTTACATCGAAATACTCTTTCACCTATCTGAGGCTTCGTCCACATGTACATGGGTATAACTAAAACTGTAACTTTTTTTTGTCAGGGGGGCAAAAGGTGACAAAGATACAAACCCTCTCGGGGTCTGTGGAAGATATATCTTAAAAAAACAGGTTTGTGTATTTCCAGTCAGTTTCAGCATGAACATATGGGATCATGTAATATTCATTTTACAAAAGTAATGTAAACGGGACACCAGTTCAGGGTTAAAAATACATAAATAAATAAAGAGTTGAGAGAGCGCAGAGCCAGATCCAAAATGAATGAATGTTTTCGCTCTTTACAACTAATGCGACTGCTGTTCGGTCACTTCAAAGACGGGCCTATCCGCTGCGTGCTCCGCCGTCCGTCAACACCCAGCGGCTGCGTTTGCTGTGCGGAGCAGTGCAGCTCTGCTGGACAGCGGGAGTCACGGGGACCCACGAGATCTCGTGAATTCACACATAATCTCGCGATATAACAAGATGTAGTTTCTATAAACAGAACCACAAAACCAGAGGAGTAGTAGGAAGACATCTGGGTGCACCTCCATGATTAACATCTCCTCGTCCATGGTGTCAACGGGGTGAAATGACGTCTGAAAACCTCTGACCTGTTGACTTCAGGCCTGCCTCCGCCCATTATGACGTTTTCAAGGTGTAGTGCAAGGAAATATGATCCGCCGTGAACACTGTGTATTTTATTTTGAAAATTAACCAGATGTTTTATTTTGTTTCTGTACACGACTTCCTGCCCCGCACGATCTGCTCTGTGCTGAATCGCTGCGTTGTGCTCCGGCGTCCGGCAATAATAGAAGTCCTGCGTATCTGTTGCGGAGCGCTCCGGAGCGCCGCAGCTGTGACGGAGCCGGAGCACAGCACAGCCGCAGCCGGTGGAAGCACACACATTGACTAGAATTGAAACGTATCAGCTCTGCTGCCGTTCCGGAGCGCAGACACAACCAACGTGCATCTGGTGGAGTTTGTGGGTTAGCAGGCGCCCAGGTGGTGTTCAAGCACCTGCTGTTTTGCCTTCTGACGAGATGGTCTCCCTTTTTAATATTTATAATATTTTAGTGTTTGAATTTGGCCCATGGCATTATTCTCCATTAAAAGTGTGTTCTAACACCTGACAATCACATTTAAGTTTTCATTCTGCCAGATCACAGGAGCCCTGCCCCTCCCTCATCAACATCCCTCGTCACAGTCACCACAGCTAACAGACTTAAATCGAGCGTCCTGCAGAGCAGCATCATGTCTCCCTGTGACCTGCCTTCATGGAGAGCCAGGTAACAAGTGTTTGCCCTCAGCCTCAGTATTGTTTGTAACTGAAGTGAAATTAAACTATTAAAACATCTCATTTAGGCAATAACCCACCATTTAGTTGAACAACAAACTAGCTAGTCTGGTGTGAAATCACGCCGTCTCCTTCAAACCCTCTGGCTGCCCGGTGCAGACGGTGGAGACAGCCACCAATTAGCTGTCCCACTTCCACATGTCTTTAGAAAACTACACTCAACTTGAAATCATGTTCAGATCTCCCACGCTGCGGCTCTGATAATTCATTTAAATAAATCTGAAATGCAGTTTAGTGATGCACATCTCTTGTGCCAAGAGTGCAGAGGAGGAGAGGAGGAGCGCGGAGCTCCATGAATATTTAAAGCTCATTCAGAGGATCATTTCAAGTTTTAGTACGTGACTATTTAATGAACTCACTGTGTTTTTCTCGTATACACAAACTTTATTGTTTACAAATTCTTACAAAAAATTTATTTCTGAAATTTCTTTATTTCTGAACCAACAGAAAATAAAGCATTTAGCTGGATCACAGGTTAAATTAAAGGTTTCTGATAAGAAAGTAACAACAAGAGAAAATATAAAATCAGCCCTGCAGCATTTAAAGCCTGAAGAAAAGAGTCGTGTTTGTAAGAAGCTGAATTCGATGTAGCTGAATCAAACTACCCTCCAAAAGACTCTTTTCTCATCAGCACTCTGTGACCTTCATACTGAAGAACTCTGAGGTAGAGATCACTGTCAGTGTGTCGGAGCAGCTTCCACTCTGAACTTCCAGAACCATTTAAACTTCACTGCAGAACACACGCCCTCATTTATACACAGTAAAACACACACAGCAATGCTTGAACAAAATTACCTTGGTGTCTGCATCACTGTATGGGTAGTAACACAAATATGTAAGTAAGCTAAATGTGTTCCTGTATATATGAGAGAGCACCTGCCGCCGGAAATGTCTGTGTGATGACTGGGGCCAAGACAAGATGTTCACAAACTGATTTCATAACCACGAGAACTAAAAGAAAAACTGACACGAGGTGATTTTAATTCAGCTTCTGTCCTTTTCAGTGAGCTCGACATTTGCGCCCTTCTCAGGTAACATCATGAGGCTAATTTAACAAGCCTCCTGCTGAACTACATCATAGTGCACGTCCCCTTTTTCACTGATTTTGAAAAGTTTCAACATTAAACTGTGGTTTATGGGCCATATTTCTTATGGCATCCTGTCAATAAATAACAAAATAAATAAGACAAATAAAGCCTAATGTAAGACTGTGACCTGTCACTGCTGAACTGCAGCTTGTTAACACTGTCAGAAAACAAGAGTGTATCGCAGCCTCTACAGAAGCGTTCAGTGCAGTGTGTGTGTGTGTGTGTGTGTGTGTGTGGCGAGGGATGAGAGGGAGACGGTGTGTCTGCACTCGGGACAGGCAGCTGAGCTGGTCGTCAGGTTAGCAGTAAACCCTGAATGTAACAGTGAGCGTTCAGTGTGAAGCGGTTTCATCAGTGCATACAGACACTGTGTGGTGTTTTAGGGGAAACACTGGTTAGTGTTCACTAAATCAACCTCATCAGGATGAAGAACAGTCCACAGCTTGACACAAGTTTATCATAATAATGCGTTATAGACATGAACTTGATAGACAGTGTTACAAAATCGTTCATGAGTTCAACCTTGACAAAAAGACCCTGACTTGTCAGATTCTCTGTTAGGACAGAGCTCATCATCATCCTCAGTGCCATCATCATCCTCAGTGCCATCATCATCCTCACTGCCATCATCATCCTCACTGCCATCATCAGCAGCACAGACACTGGACCGGCTAAATAACACTCCATGATGTTATTGTGAATGTAATCACCACAATGTGACTTTGGCAAATCCTCTTCAACAAGTCTCAAAGTGCAAACAGCAGACTAAAGTTGTCAGGTGGAGAAACACTTTCTGATGTCTCTGCAGAGGGTGGGGGTAGCAGTGGAGGGTGACGGTGGTGGGGGGTGCTTGCCATCGCTATGTTTCCCTGAGTCAAGTGGGTTATGTGCAGACAGAAAGAAGGCACATGAAAAGCAGCTGAATTAGATGGCATTATGTCTGTTCTTATGTAAGACTGCGGGGCTGGGTCTGCCTCCCACACACTGCCGAGTGTCCCTGCAAGATGATTGGCTGAGCGCCACAGTCCCCATGTTCACACTTGCACTCACGTACTCACAGACATTTAAATTACTATTGCTTTTCAGCGTGAGAACAATCACTGGCTACATTCATTCCTTGACATTTCAATTTCAAGATGCACTCTCTGAGCGCCAACATCTGCCCAGTGACTGGATCAAACTCTGAACAAACAACATACACACGAGGATGCTTATTACATGATTTATATCAGGACGTATTCTGACGGACACAGAAATATAGAAATACAAGACGACGCAGTTGCACACAGATGAAATAGTGGACTGGTGCCTCTGTTTGTGTGTCTGAGCAAAATGTAAATAATTAAATAATCACCCGAGTGAACACGATGAAGGAGAAGAAGTCTCAGAGAGAAAAACACATCTTCTGACACCGCTGGGTGTAAACGTGCTCTGTGGATGGCAGCAGCTCCGCCTGGTGAGGTGCCGAGCGGCTCACCACCCTCTGTACAACTGCAACTGCAATATAATACCAGGCGACGATGCAGCGAGTCAGGACACTGACTGAGGTCTCTACGAGGCTGGTTCTCTTTTTACCGAGATAAATCACCGTGGTAACTGATGCTGGACCAGCTGAGGGGTATTCCATCAAGGTGGTAAAAAGGCCGGTCTGAATACATATACATATCTAGAGAGTATGAAGCTCATGTCAACAGGGACGAGAAAACATGTCTGAGTCTACTTGCTGGAGCAGTAAACTAGCTGTCATTACACACAGCAGTCTGCTGACGTGACTGAATCTTTCCAGCTGTTAGTCAGACCCTTTGTATTTCCATGGAAACAGAGACAAAAAGTTTTTTTTTATTTTGAGCTTTAACTGCCCCTCAACATGAACACATTTTGATTATGTATTTTATTTTGTTGGTAGTAGTTGTATAATCACAATATCACACTCGAGGCTGAGCTTTGATGTCATTTCACTGTCATGCCACAAACGACATGAACGCACAGCCTCGAGTGTGATATTGCTTAAATTTAAAGTCAGTCCTGTATCTTTCAGTGTGGCTGCTTTTTATCAAGCTGACAAAATAATATAATTATTTATTTTCTCAACATTTTTATAGTGTTTTTATCATGCCAACATTTAACAGCTATAGATAATAATATATTAGAGACTGTACATGTATCATGTGTTTAAGATGTTTCTGTGACTGTCTCTTTATTTACTGAGGTGTCACACTTGAGGAAGGCTGTGTCAAGTTGCATTAAATTGCCTCTGCTGTAGTTTTTACATAAGTTAGTTTTAAGTTAAGTTAGTTCATAAGTTAGCGGCAGGTTCGCCCTCTCCGGGTTGGGGGAGAGTTACTAAACAAAAGAACTGATGTGCTCGACTCACAGTCTGAAAAACACTGAGGAAAGCCCAGTGCTGAAACGCGTCCGTTTTTGACACTGCTGTGTGTCATTAAAAGACTGATATATATGATATTTGTGAGTGCTGACCAGGGGTCGCGTTAACCGGATATTCAATGACCAGAAAATCTGAAGGCCGTCAGTCATTTTGACCGGTTGCAATTACCACCCCTGCCCACTTGGCGGCGGAGTGCACAGTCAGTGGTTTAAGTGGCTGCCGTTTTCACACTGCAGAGAAAAAGTCATTCATCTGCTTCATGTAGCGTTGTTGACATAACGCCCTGGTAACACCGGACGCGGAACCGAAGCGCAGCGTCCAGCNAGTGCACAGTCAGTGGTTTAAGTGGCTGCCGTTTTCACACTGCAGAGAAAAAGTCATTCATCTGCTTCATGTAGCGTTGTTGACATAACGCCCTGGTAACACCGGACGCGGAACCGAAGCGCAGCGTCCAGCAGCGGAGGCTGTTTTCAGTCAGCGCCCATGTTAACCTATTTGACTGTCCACACAGGCCGCTGAGCAGAGCGGAGCGCCAG
>NC_065516.1:36776961-36779932 GCF_006386435.1 Epinephelus moara | reverse complement strand
AGCCCTGTGAGGCAAATTGTGATTTGTGATATTGGGCTTTATAAATAAAATTGATTGATTGATTGATTGATTGAGTAGAGCTGCTGCTCCTTCGCGTCGAAAGGGGTCAGTTGAGGTGGTTTGGGCATCTGATCAGGATCCTCCTGGGCACGTCCCACTGGTAGGAGGCCCCGGGGCAGACCCAGAACACACTGGAGGAATTACATATCTCATCTGGCCTGGGAACACCTTGGGGTCCTCCAGGAGGAGCTGGAAAGTGTTGCCAGGGAGAGGGACGTCTGGGGTGCTTTGCTCAGCCTGCTGCCCCTGCGACCCGGCCCCGGATAAGCGGATGAAAATGGATGGATGGATAGTTTTATGTCACAAGTTACACAACATTTGGGCACTAAACATGTACTTTGGCCACTAAATTTAGAGGCTCGTTGGCCTGTGGGGAAAAGTATCAGCGTGTATCCTTGTTGGTGTTTGATGCCTGCATCACTGTCCCACTCTATGGAAGGCTCGAGCTGAATCCACCTCACCCTGCAGCTGAGGTCATGAGCTCCTGCTGCCAAGTGTCAAGGCAGCAGCTAACCACGGCCTGGCGGCTCTATTCACTCCAAAGCTGAGAGTATTTAACAGGATATCCACGGCTGCTGACTCCAAACATCAAACACAACCAGCACCCGTCCAGTCTGCACCAAGTTTCTAATCCTCTCGCTGTCCTCGTCCTCCACATCTCTTTTTAAAACAGCCACAGTCGGCACATTCCTCTCATCAAGCCAACTCTTGCGTCATGTGATTAAGCAGAGTCTAACCAGAGTCTGACATTAGTGTTTAGATGCAGTGGTAGTTATGATAATGCTTCAATCTCCCACAGATCAATATAATCATCTTAGTGTGTGAGTTCCTGCAGCAGAGCTCTAACAGTACAGAGCGTACCGCCCTCTGCTCAGGAGGACTTGGCAGCTTTAAAGCAGCACTAGGCAATATCTGAATATTAAAAACTAACATCGCTCCATGTTTTCACTGAGTACATCTTGTTCTCCACTAATTATAAGGCCAGATTCACTTTGTTGTCCCACATTTAATTCTATGGTCGGTTACTGGAGGAATCTCCAACCACGAAATACTACATCAAAAATATAAGTTGAGTTTCTTCTCGCAGCCTTTTCCAGATCCAAATCCATCCAAGGAACAAACAGCTGAGTAAATCCTCATCCTCGGTATCTGCCTGTTAGATGATGACTCATGATTGTAAACACGACATGTGTAAAACATCACCTGCTCACCAGGAGATGACTGTTTCTGACATTCTGACATCATCATTGTGCAACTATCATTCATGGACACACACACTATCTGTGTGTGTGAAAGATGATGTAATATTTTTATCCTATTCAGCACTTTTTCTCCTGCTTCTGACTTTTGACCTGCTGTCACATGTGAGTTTCCCTGCTGTGGGATTAATAAAGTCTAATCTTATCTTATCTTATCTTAAGCGGCAGCCCTAAAAGTGCCATATAAGGCGACCTGTTGTGCTCTGTCTGTGGGTTAGTGTTAGTAAAAAGAGCTTCAAATCTGACAGTCTGAGATCAGCAGACAAAAAGACAACATGTTTAGCTGTTCTATGAGAGGAGCCACAACAATTGATTAAACACAAATACATTTACCAACAGTTTGTCACCTGAGCAGCACTTTGCTGTGACAGGTGGAGAGATGTGATGATGTGACGTGAAGTTAGATGCTAAAAAACATCATCGTGGTCTGTGACTGATGTGACAGCAGTCAATGACTACGTTTACATGCACACCATATTCTGATTAAGGTCAATATTCTGGTTGAGGTAATGTTCCGAATAAGGTGTTTATATGTGCAGGCAGCAACTGGAATATTCCGTTTACATGTTAATTGACATATTCCCATGTTTCGGTGTATTCCATTAAAAACACCCCGGGTTACTGGCCCACCAGAAACGCTCTGATTTAATGCAACACTCAACCTGCGGGGGACAGCGATACACCTATAGCGTCTGGTCTGCCGGAAGTACAAAAGAAGAAGAAGAAGAGGAAGAAGAAGAAGAAGAAGAAGAAGTTGTGTTTACAATGAACAGAAGCTGTAATGTTTGTTTCCCACATACCCCTGTGTTGTCCTACTTGCGCTTTTGCACCACAACTTAACTACAACACTCTGCTGATCCATTTTGTCCTCAACAATGGAAGACGAGAGCGAGAAGAAAAGGTGAACGAGTGTATGGACCTTTCCTTCCAGCTCATGCTGTTCACGCCAGCCAGAGCCCCCCGCAGTCTGTGGATGAAGGTACGAAGCCAGTTCTGCTGTTCTCCCTGCTCGCCATAACCATAACAACACCGACAACACAGGATTTGTTGCGAATCGAGCATGTGCAGACGTTACCGAATATTCCGGTACGGGGCATTTTCCGATTAAGGTGTATACATGTCACAATATTCTGGTTAAAACAGGCATACGCCAGGGGTCGTATTTGGAATATTCTCCAACCGGAGTATGACCATAATCGGGTTATGCACATGTTTACATGACTCGTGCGCAACCGGAATATTGAGGATATTCTGAATAATACAGGAATATGGTGTTCATGTAAACATACTTAATGGGACATTGGACATGGGACAGTCTCGGGGATACTGACTGACTGATTCTTCTCTAGTTTGGTCTTCTGCTAGTGTCCTTGTCACTACTGGTAGCATGAGGCCGTACCTGCAGCCCAATCAGGTTGCACAGGTAGTCCAGCTCCATCAGGATGGCACATCCATACGTGTGGTTGCAACAAGGTTTGCTGTGTCTCCCAGCACAGTTTCATGTGCATGGAGGAGACACCAGGAGACCGGCCGTTACACCAGGAGAGCTGGACAGGGCCGTAGAAGGGCATCAACCCAGCAGCAGGACCGCTATCTGCTCCTTTGTGTGAGGAGGAACAGGAGGAGCACTGCCAGAGCCCTACAACATGACC
>NC_065516.1:36771634-36776912 GCF_006386435.1 Epinephelus moara | reverse complement strand
GGGCCCTGGGTTCCTCCTGGTGCAGAGGGCCCTGGGTTCCTCCTGGTGCAGAGGGCCCTGGGTTCCTCCTGGTGCAGAGGGCCCTGGGTTCCTCCTGGTGCAGAGGGCCCTGGGTTCCTCCTGGTGCAGGACCCGGCCTCATGTGTCCAGAGTGTGTTGGCAGTTCCTGGATGATGAAGGCAGTGATGTCATTGACTGGCCCTCTCGTTCCCCTGACCTAAATCCAGCTGAGCGCCTATGGGACATTATGTATCGGTGCGTCCACCACAGTCTGGTCACTGATGTCCTGATCCAGGTCTGGGAGGAGATCCCCCAGGACACCATCCTCCGACTCATCAGGAGCCCCGACGTTGTCTGGAGGTCATACAGGCAGGCGGGGGCCGTGCACACTGCTGAGTCACATGATGAGCCGCTGTGATCAAATTCACACACGCTGAATCAGCCCTCAGTGGGTTGATGATTTTGGTTTCCATTGACCGCTGTTACGTCATTTTGTTCTCAACAAATTAACCAATGTACATCAGTATATTCAGAAACTGATTTTAAAAAATGATAAAATGAACAAGGTAATTTGTTTATGGCGATGTATTTTCTTTGTCTCTTTTCATCCACGACCAACCAGTCACACGTCCTTGTTTGCCAG
Source organism: Epinephelus moara (assembly GCF_006386435.1). Taxonomy (NCBI): domain Eukaryota; kingdom Metazoa; phylum Chordata; class Actinopteri; order Perciformes; family Serranidae; genus Epinephelus; species Epinephelus moara. The sequence continues at coordinate 36,776,269 of NC_065516.1, read as the reverse complement.
TGGAAGTTTTTATAACACACACACACAGACACACACAGACACACAGACACACACAGACAGACAGACACACACACACACACACACACACAAACGCCTACAAGGACACATGAATGCGACAGACTGAGTGCCATGGTAACCATCAACAGGCCTGACACTTAGTCCACTGCTCAGCTGTCACCGCCTCCACCTCCCTCTCACCACCTCATCAGCACTGTTCAATGTGACTGGAGGCAGTGCTAGATTCATGCCGTGTGGGAAAAGGGGTAAATACAAACATCCTACTTTGAAAGTTCTCTTTGTCACATTAGCAACATCTTGGCCGTATGTTTAACACACTGGATCGACCACACACTGCACAGAAGTACCGGCGCTGCTGCCTGCCAGCCCTGTCGTCCTACATTACATTTGCCTTTGATAACGTCCGTCAGGATTTTACAATAAAAGCCTTGTGTTAACAAATGAATGGATTCTCTCCACGGAAACACTTTGAGGCATTTTAATCTTAAACAGAAACAAGAAGAATTAAAAATCTACATATATATTTCTTTCATGTCTGAGACATATTCTACAAATTGAAACAGTGGTAAAAGGTGTTGCTGGTATGATATCAATATAAATACCAACAGATCATTCCGACTTTTCTTTTGACATGTTTTTGCAAATTCCTGAGAGATGTTAAATTGTAGTCACCTAAAATTTTTTACCAGTGGATAAAATGTCCAGCATGCACTGGGACAGTTTGCACCCGAGTGTGAAGCGGTCAGAGAGTCAGCACCTCCAAATCTGAGGTCACGTGTCATGGACTGTTCCCTCTGGGTTGGGAGAGAGTTACCGCCTCAAGCAAGGGAGTGAGGGTAAAATGAAGTCTGAGATGGATCGACGGTTTGGCATAACTGCAGTGATGCAGTTGTGGTTCAGGGGGAGCTGAGCCAGAAGGCAAAGCTTTCAATTTCCTGGTCCATCTCCGTCCCAACGCTCACCTATGGTCATGAGCTGTGTGTTGTGACCGAAAGAATGAGGTCGCGGATACAAGTGGTCGAAATGAGTTTCATCTGTCGTGTGTCTGGGCTCAGCCTTAAGCCTCTTTCACACAGAGAGCGATTTTCGCAGCACCCACCGCGGGGTAGGGCGCAGAGCAAGCAGAGAGCAAGGCACGCAGGACAGGATTTGGGGGAGTACAGGCTCGTTCAGGAGCTACAGCTCCATGGTGACCGCTTCCGGGTCTACTTCAGGCTCTTCTCTGCTATTGGACGCCCCGAGGTGTCGTCACAGCACGTTGCGGTGAAATTAAAAAAAAATTCATTTTATACTTGTGCAGCAGACCCTACCCAAACACACGTTAAACACACATTAAACGCACATTAAACGCACGTTAAACACACATTAAACACACATTAAACATGGCTTAATAGAGACAGTGTCAAACACAAATCAGCTTCACTATAACTCGCAGCATTCACAGACAAACACTTGTCTTTATCTGGACACATTTTCCCCAAAAATACAACATGCTAACGTTATTAGCACAAGTCTATGGCATTATACATTGTATAAATTAGCCTAGCAGCTAGCAGAGATTTCCTCTGCTCATATTTCAGCCAGGATAAATCACACACAGTGTGTGGAGGCTTTATTGTCTTCACAATTTATTGTTTCTTATCTGTGAAATTAAAGTAAATCAAAGCTTTGTTTCCACTGAGGGAAATGGTTTCAGCTCACAGAGACAGACAGGAGGTCTGCGTCACTGTGACATGTAGGTACATTTCTGGGGAGGTGCATGTCAGGCTTTGGTGTAGGGTATGGCGTAGGTACGGCGTTGATTCAACACAGAAGTATAAATTCCACCCTAGGCCAATCATGATGATATGTGCGGGAAATAACCACATAAGTACCTGAGACACACCCTGAAACTTTCACGTAGAAGGACCTCTAATGGGTGCTACACAGAGCATGTGAGCGGAGTGGGAGGATTTTGTGTTGAGCGAGGAGCGGCTATTTTTTTTAAAAGGTGGAGCGGAGCCTTATCTCTCGCTCCAATTTCGCTCTGGTCGCTCATGCCTCACCCAGAATGCATCTTTGCATCTGCACACACCCACACTATTTTCTTTCAAAACTATGGAGTTTACTGTGTACTTCAGAAAAGAAACTGAGAAGAGAAGCAGCGGTACCTTGGAGAACGGTCCCTAACTGCGGGGAGAGGCGAGAGGGCTTCGGAGGTCGGCCACTTAACCCGGTCCGTCTCCTTTACACTTTGACTTATTTCCACCCTGCCGACAGTGGTACCATGGAGAACGGTCCCTAACTGTAGGGAGAGGGGAGAGGGCTTCCCCGGAGAATCTACCAAGCTCATGTTTTATTGGTGCCGCATTGTTCCGACCTCTCACTGGTCTGACATCCCGTTGTTCTGATATGTGATTACTACTGTAGCTATTTGTGTACCATAGAGGATCATCAAACTCAAGAAAAGTAGGCTACTGGTCGAGATACAAGTGTCATAGAGAGAAGAGAGTGAAACACCATAACCTCCTGTTATTAACTCTGGGGTCCGGGTTGTGTGGGGAGCTCTCCGCAGTGCTGAACGGCTCCCGGCGGCTCCGCGACCGGCTCTGGGTCAGCTGGGAAAGGCTTGAGGCGAAGCAGGCTCACAGCTTATGTGTGTGCCACTTTCTTTTTCATTTTAACCCACACCATGATCTTTTCCTGACCCTAACCAAGTGGTTTTTGTGCCTAAACCTAACCAGACCTTAACCACAGGGCATCATGATGATTTCGGAACAACGGGACTTCGGAACAATGAGTTTAATATGGTCGGAACAATGGGATGTCAGAAAAATGAGCAGACCCCGTTTTATTTGTGAATAGCCTACAGGTTAGGGTAGTACGACGCAGTTTTTTTGAGCGGAGTGGTGAGCGAGTGGAGTGGGATACAATTTATGATGGAGTGGAGCGAAGAATGCGCAGAACCAAGCGGAGCGGACGAGTGGCGCAAAGTGACAGGTCTGCGAGCGAGGAGCGGAAATTTTCACCCACTCCGCTCCGCTCACATGCTCTGGGGCTACATATACAACAAAATGGACGTTGCATAACACAAATCAGACAGTGATTGAGAAACTGGTTGTCCAAATATTACAAATGTGGCCCGGGTGTCAGTAAGGTGACAAACACATGCATCTCCCTACGTGATGAACTCTTCCTCTTGTTACATCAAACAGAGTGTGAACACTTCTCTCAAAACACCTTGGCAACACTTCACCATGTCTGTGACGTTATTCACTTTGCTGTAAAACATGGAAATATATAATGTCAAGCTCTTCCTACAAAGACTGAGAGAAAAATAAGCAGATAATTCAACACCAAATGTTTCGATATTAAGTTCCACCGACTGTAATATCTTTAAAACAATGACTAGAGTATTTTGAGTGTAAACCAACCAAAAACCAATAACAAGACCAAAGTCAACAACGTATGTACCCTACAGACATGTTGACCAGACCAAAGCCTGATCTTCAGGCCTGAGCTGCACTGTTGTCCAAAAACAACTTAAAACACATCAATGAGCCACAATGGTGCACAGGGCACAGACCATAACGCTAACCTGTACCTACCGTAAACAGGTAGGAGATCATCCACAAAGAAATCATGTCCAGGGAACAGCTTCCAAACAACGCAGACGGACGAAACAAATTCCACTGCTACTGTTCGATACCGCACATCTGGGACATCTGGGAGGGTTGTGTCAGAGTAGGAACTGAGTGAAACCAAACTCTGGTGGCCTCATGTGCGGACAGTCGTGTTTAACACACACACGCAGTATTGGTCGAACTGTCATTGAGATGAAGCCAAGTGACGAGATGAGGCTCCCTGAGGCTGTTTCCTATTGACACACACACACACACACACACACACGCCCCTAATAAAGAGTGTATGTCCTGTCTGTGAAGTGAGAGCCGTGACAAAGGTTAAAAATTCAACGTTAGTGTTTTAAATTTGTGTCATTGTGTTCAATTTCCAAACACTGGAGGACTGAACAGTGCACAGTACAGCAGTGGCCCGAGCACATTTGGTGACCTCGGCAAGCCTCCCTCCGTATCCCTAAAATCTGTACAAGCTCAGCTCAAAGCTTATGTAAGGCTGTAAATAATACATTTTTTGTTGTAGACACATAACGTATTTCTCAACACTTTGTAAGTTATTTGAACTCTTTACTGAAGTTCGTTTTTGAGAAATGATCATTTCTATGAGCAAAGTGAAAAGGCGTTGTGATGGATCCATCATTCATCCTCCGGCGCCACTGCTCGTTTTTGCACTGCACCTTACGTAGAGCAACACACAGAAGACAACTCCTGACCTTGAACTAATCAGTAAGAAGAAATCTAGACCCCATGGCTGGACTAGTTCGCAGCATTAAGATTTACACACTCTGAGGACAGTTTGGGAAGAACTTGATGGGCGACACAAACATTATTTCAGCGAGGAGAGACGGTTGAACCAAAGAGAAAAGGATGCTTCTACAAATTAAACTGGGTTAGTGTGGATGTGCTCTTAGTGAAAGTCCTGAAGACAAACTTGTGTCTTAAAGTCCTGAAGACAAACTTGTGTCTTAAAGTCCTGAAGACAAACTTGTGTCTTAAAGTC
>NC_065516.1:36759082-36771124 GCF_006386435.1 Epinephelus moara | reverse complement strand
TTACATAAATTAGCCTAGCGGCTAGCAGACTTTTCCTCTACAAACAGTTGAACAGATGACATGTATTATTTATACTTCTTCTTCCTCAGCGTTGGTTTCAGTCTCTGCGTCTCCTGACAGAACAGCTCGGTTGAATTTCAGCCTGCATGAACGTTTTTTAGCCGAACATTGTTGAAACAGCAGCTGATGTTGCTGCAGTGAGAAGTTAGCAGAGTGAGACGCTCGTCCAAAATATTTCCACACTGCTGATTTATTCCTGAGTCAGTATGGATCTATGTTTTAACTTTGCATCGATGATACTGGGTCATTAATCATGAAATCGATATATCAATCCAGATCGATGGATCGTTACACCCTTACTGCACAGATGCTGTTGTCAAATTGTGGTTTATAAAAGCTATTTGGTCAGAGTTAGACAGAACGTGTAGCCATGTTGACTGCCTCTAGATATCCACAGTGGCCTCCAGTGTCAAAGACTGACATCCATTCATCCATTTGTGCTGCTAACAACGATGCTACACCTCAACCATCACCATTTTATGGTGAAGAAAATCTCATCAAGAGATAAAAAAATCCCCTGTCAGTGTCTTTATTACTGCAGCATGTGGGGCCAGTGTGTACACCAAATAAAAGATATCAAAATGACTGTTTGCAAGGGTGCCACTGACAACAAGACATGCAAAAACCTTGTGGATTTTCACTTGAATGCCCACTTCTTTAAAATAAATATCTCCAAGCTCAGTGAGGAGCACGGAGACATTTAGCCCTTCATAAAATGTCACGTTGAAGTTGTGGTGTTAGACACGTGCCAGCATTATCAGGAGGTCTTTATCCTACAAACTGAAGGTCTGACAGGTTTAGGAGAACAATAAGGATCTTGAAATGAAGTGTGTCTTGTGTCAGTGGTATGAAGTGTGTGTGCAGCATGTTGCATTACACACATACCTCTTGCAATGTTTTTATCTCAACTGGATGTGAAAGTCTTTTCACCAAGGAAAACAAAAGACAGTCCAGTCTGTGATCGTTAAAGGGAAAGGCACTTACGTCTGCTCCGAGTTCATTCCATCTAGATTTAGATATTTCAAGATTAAAACTAATGAATTAATTCAGTGTGTGTTTACCCTCCATGATTACACCGCCTGCTTTATTCTGAATCTATAACAACACTAAAGAAAAAGATGAGCACTGTTGAGGCTTTCTTTGTCTTTAAAACAACAGACACTCACACTATTCTATTCTTTAGTCTGAAGTCCAGCTCAGACCAAAGATTCACAACAAGACGAAACCGTTTTACAACGTTGCACAGAAAAGTGTCGGCGGTGTGAACTGGCCGGTCTGAGCTCGACTCAAACTGGCTGATGGTGTCACCTGACAATCAGCTGGTCAGATGATACACCGTCTCATGGTGGTCACTTCCTGTCAACGTTACACAACAGAAGTACAGAGAGTCGTTGACTAGAGATGATACACCGACAGGTTTAGCAACATTGCAGAACAGCACGTTGCAAGTAGTTGTTTCAAATCTTTGGTCTGAACTGGGCTGAAAAGATGAGACAAAATGACAGAGGTGTTGGTGGTTTACTTAGAGTGATACTAATTTATCAAAAAGATACAGAGGCTCTGTGTGTGTGTGTGTGTGTGTGTGTGTGTGGCAGTGCATGGGTAAGTCTTTGTCGCAGCTACACACAGACACTGACACATTTCTGTTTGTGAAAGCCTTGAATACTCTGGCTCCATCCCCCTCCACACACTCCACACATGCAATCATTGCAGTGGACTGTGTAAGACAGCTGCAGGCTAAACTGAAAATATAGTGCCATAATTTTATACTGTCTATTACGAAACAAGCAGCACTGAAAAAAATATTGGGCACTTATTAAGTATTTATGGAGCGAGGGTGTCGATAATTTGTATTTTCCAAACTATGGAAAATCCATCAGTGAGCCACACTGTGTCAGTCACACATACACCATCCAGCTGCCCAAATACTCACAACAGCACCATCATGTAGATCAATCTGCCGATGAAAATAATCCCCAACAAATGCACTATTTCTTTGTGTTTGAGTCGAGTTAAAACTGGAGAGCCACAGAGACAGTAGGAAGGCATGAAGCACTAAGAGACAGACAAACACATTGGTGGTTTGAGGCTGTTCATGATAATCACAGACAGTACAAAAATATGGAATAACATTAGTCGTACCCTTTATGCACTTCACAACATAGAAACGACTGACTGACTGCACTCCATGGTAAACACGGTCTCACACCAAAGTTGTTGAAGACTGCCGGCGGCAGACACCGATAAAAGAAGTCGTCCTTTCACATTGGCATTATATTTTAACGGTGCCCAGTAGCATCAGGGGGAAATGCGGCATGACAACAACAAAAGTGGAGGCAGCGGAAGTCCAAGTAGGGCAGGTGGGAGGGGTCGTGGATGGGTCCAACAACCACCGACTTTCATCCGGGAGGCTGATGTTCACTTCCTGTACAACCCAACCATGTGTGTGTGTTGTTGAAGGAAAAATAACGTGAATACGCAGTTGTGTACCGACGTAGTGCTTTTATTTTGAAAGAGACTGTATGCAAACTGTACATTTCCTGTGAAAACAGAAGTGTATTTTGAAAACAGACAATGCATGTAACAGGCTGAAGTTGACACGGCGTCCCAGAACGTCAACAACCAACACACCCAGGGTACCTTGGACGTCATATGTGGACGTGGAAAGTCCATGACCAAACGTGGACATGTGACGAGGTCACAGTGAGGATGAGTTGCCGTGGTGCCCAGCCTAGATGAGCTTACGAGACACTGAGACAACTGAGGTAACACATGATGATGATGATGATGATGATGATGGCGTCGAGTTTCACCAGCAGTACAGAACAACGATGCCTCATTGACTGACACGTGATTGCCGCTCTTCAGGAATACCTTTGTATCTGGCAACCTCAGTTGCTCATCTGATCACTGAAGGGCTGGACAATACCTGCTGGAGTTTGTTTGGTGGATAATAATGTCTACACGCTTCTCACCAACAGATGTCTCCAAACCTGGACACATCCAGCCAAAGCTATCTGCACGGCCAGGTGCCACTAGTGAGATAAAACATTTTCATTTGGCTCAACAAACGCTCTCAAAGTATTTTCTAATCAGCTAATATCAGCATCTTGGGTCAAAACTGAAAATGTTATCTAACCACAAATGTAAGCATCTATCCACTCCATGCAAGGACAGTCCAACCTCTCAGCTTATTCACACCATCCAAGCCTCGAACACACACACACACACACACACACACAGATGACTGCAGCTAGTCGATACACAGCATATTGTCAACCCAATAACTCTGCTCTGCTGGGGGGCATGCGGCATCCCTCCGTCCGTGTCAATACCAAACACATGAGCTTATTTCCATTTTAGCAGCTGCAGCAGATAATGCAGTATGGATCTATACTCTGACACAAAGGAAAATCTTTGCAAACTTTTGGATGTGTGTGTGTGTGTGTGTGTTAATGGACCTACCTGAGACAGTGTAGCGTGCTAACGCAGAGGGCTCTGCTCTGTTTCTGAGTGCAGCCTCACACTGGCAGCTCTGCCTGGCTGATGCTGCCTCTGATTGGACAGTCAGTGGCAGGGGGGTGTACAGGAACGAGCCAATGCTTGAGCTCCCTCTCATGAACCCACACTCAGGCGGAGAGGAGCTCATCTTGTGCTCATACACACACTATCCCGTAGCGGGATTGATTTGAACCGCAGCTTATTTCTCTCTGGTTGGAAGAAAATGCTCAAACTACACATTTACATATTTAATTGAAGACACTGGGTTACTGCTGTGAAATCTGTTCTTTGTCTCCAGTTTCACTGCTGCCTACAACACACACACAGATATGTAGCTTCTGCCTCATCAGCAACCTGTTTGGCAGCACTTGTTAATGCATTTGGCAAGGACTTTGTGTACCCGCCATGTGTTTAAAAGCTGTGCTTGAGTTGGGATCACAAAATGTTGCTTTACATGTTTACATGCTTTATTCATTCATTCATTTTCTGTAACAGCACAGGGTGATGGGGGGGTGGAGCCTGTCCCAGCTGACACCAGGTGAGAGGCGGGCTTCACCCTGGTCAGGTCACCAGACTGTCACAGTACATTACTGTTGTTGCTCTTTGTTAGTTTGTATTTGACTGACTGTCTTATCTGGTTTTGCCCTTGTGTGACTTGAGAGGTGCTTATACACAAAAACATTTTTATTATTATTGTTGGAATTACCGTGGACGGACATTTACATGCCCACACCAAGCAATGATAGTCCCAGTGGGTCCATCACGCTGCTAACCATCACTCTACATCCACTCTGCTGGTGAAGGCCTGAACTTAAGATAAGGTCAAATAAGACAGGACTTTGTTTATCCCAGAGGAACCGTCGTGCAGCTGCTGCAACAGGAAGTTAGAGGAGTGTAAATATTGCTTGGGCCGCCACCATGTCCCACTTATGTTTCTGATTCAGAATAAATTTTTGGCACCATATAATAGGGAGGATGCAATTCAACATATTTCTAATACAGTTTGGGACTGATGTGTTGCACAGAGAGTTTATCGCAGCTCTTGTCCCTAGTTGGGCTTTTTACATGTAGACCTAAAACATACAGTTTAAAAATGGAAGCACAATAAAGTACAATAAAATCTGAATTATCGGCTTCTCTCTTTAGAAAATATCAACTTCAATCCATTTTTAATGTGAACACATGACAGACTAATGTATCATATATGGCCCTAAAATAATATCACAATATTTCAGGGTATTTCTGTGATAACGATATTTTTTTGACAGTATGAGAAATTAGCAAAAAAAATAATTATAATTTAAGAACGTAGACCTGCAACAAAATCAGTGATAGTTTCACAGTTTGCTTCAAATCTTCAGTAAAAACTAAAAAGATGTTTCATGTCTTCAGTTTGTGAACAACAACAGTAACTCAGAGTCAGATTCAGATCCTGTCACAATATTAATAGTTCAACTAAATCAAATCTACCACTAATTACACATTTAAACAAATGTCCCCTGGGATCTATATATATATAAATCAACAGCTGATTTCCTTCTCTTTATTTATGCTCTGCCATTTCTCCTCTAACCATCAGGCTGTAACCTGTGACAGGCTGTTGTGACACAGTCACATATATGGAGTTTATTCACGTAGGTTTATGTCACAAAAGGTTTGTGACAGAATCAGAGAGGAGAGGGAGAGACGCTGTGCTGCTGCCAGAGGAGCCGCTGAATGAGTTCCATCTGAGCGCTAAGAGAAGGAAAACATTCAGGACGCCACACTTTATTCCACACTACTGAAACTGCTCCTCTTTCTGGAACCACAGAGGGAAACCCACGCTGACACGGGGAGAACATGGAGGAAACCCACACGGGCAAAACATCCAAACTCAACACAGAAGGGCTCCAGGCGGCCGGCAGGTTTGAACCTGGAACCCTCTTGCTGTGAGGCAACAGTACGGCTCACTGCAAGTGCCTTCAAAAAACATGTTGCCAGTTTGGATGATAAATAAAGTATGGTTGCTTGGTAAATGGTAAATGGGCCTGCACCTGTATAGCACCTTTCTGGTCTTCTGACTACTCAAAGCCATTCTTACACTACCAGTTACATTCACACATTCACACACTAGAGGCCGAGGCTACCACACAAGGTGCCACCTGCTCCTCAGTTTTTAACACACTCACACACCAGTGGAACAGCCATCAGGAGCAATCTGGGGTTCAGTATCTTGCTGAAGGATCTGTCTACATGCTGACTTGAGGAGCGGCGGATTGAACCGTCGATCTTCCGACTCGTCCTGCAGAGGAAGTGGTCATTGATGGTCTTTCTGGTGACCGCGGCCACAACGGCTCTGCTGGCTCTGACCCTTACCGTCCCGTCTCTGTTGCGTTTGAGAATTTGACTGTAAAATACCAGTGACATGCTGTCAGCAAGACATGTCCCTGGTATTTTAAAGTGCATGTACTGTGGTTTATTTTAACAGTATTCACAGTATATTGGATCATAGTAAAAATTAAAAAGCACAAGAGAAGAGACGATCAAATATTGCTGTAGTTTAATATAAGTCAGTGATCTTTTGTCCAGCTGACTGTGTTCGACTCATATTTGGAACATCTGTATCAAATCAATGAGAAGGAACTGTCTCCAGTAAATGACTGAATCATGAGCATAAGCTGAGAGAGAGGATGCGTCTGCAGCTGACGAGTGTGAGTGTAAGATCTGGTTTTAATGTTGCTCCTGGAAATAACACGCTGACACTTCTCCATCTGCTGAGAGACACACGTGAGTCGCCATTCTCTTTTCAGTATCTTCCCATCGCCCGTCTGCTGTCGTACAGTTGGCTCTCTCACAGCACAAGTAAACACATGTTGGCTACATCTTCACACTGTCAACTTCACTGCGTATTTTTGAGTCAAACGCGCGGGTCACACTCCCTGTGTAAGCAGTGTGTGTCAGCTATCTTGCTGAGCTGCTGTGGCTCGCCTGCATGCGGTGTTCACACAGTGTTGCTGCTGCAGAGCTGCCTGTAACTACTGCGCCTCCAGGATTAAAAGCTCCACTCATTTGTGGAGCCGTGCTGCCACTGCATCGCCATCAACACGGACCTGCAAATATTTCACAATAAAATGCCCTGTGTGAACAAATGAAGGAATTGCGTCCACAGAAATGTTATCACTGGGCTTTTATTTTGAAAGGGGGAAACTGGTCTGTGACAGATACAGAGATTGAAAAGGTGACATGATGTCAATATAATCATCAAAAGACCATTACGTCACATTAAGTTATTTAAAAAGTGTGACACAAATCAAAGTATTTCCTGCAGTGTTTCCTGTATATGTAACTACAGCTGCTACATGACATACATTAGCAGTGCAGCGACAGGATGTGAAAACATCTCCCCGTGCACAATTCAGTCACTATCTCAGGCTGCCAGACGAGGTGACGAGCAAGGACTGAAAAATGATCGTTACCAGCAGGTATTTGTTATAAACTCTCTGAAGACCGATCAGATGAGGCACATGGAGCTGCCACCCGTCCCATGTAATACAGGATCGTCTCATATCAAAACATAAAATGTGCCGTCCTTTACTGATTCAACACGGGACGCACTTTGTCCCGTGTTTCTGTGCACACTTTGCTCTACTGCATAAACTATGTTATCTCCATTGGCTTCCAGTCAAATACCGCATCACTTAGAAAATCCTCCTTCTCACCTTCACGGCCATCAACAGCCTGCCCCTCAGTATCTTGCTGAGCTCCTTCACATTAACATACCCAGCCGTGCTCTCAGGTCCTCCTCCTCCATTCAACTCACCCTCCCACCTGCTCGCTCATCCACCATGGGGTCGAGAGCCTTCAGCCGCTCGGCCCCACGCCTCTGGAACTCTCTACCGCAGGACATAAAACACTCGGACTCTGTCACCTCCTTCAAGTCCCGCCTCAAAACTCACCTTTTCAGACAGGCACACTCCCTTTAATCTGGACTGGAATGACCTCACTGCTGCACGTTACTGCTGTTTCTTGACTGTCATGTTTTACTGATTGTTTTATTATTATTGTCTTTTGTACGGTGGCCTTGAGTGTCCTGAAAGGCGCCTATAAATACAATGTATTATTATTATTATTTTTATCACGAGCTCAGAGTGACATGAGAAACATTAAAGCAGAGGAGCTTCACGAGACAAAGTGGAGAAATATTGAATCAGAGCTTGTGATGGAGAATGTCACAGAAAGACAGGTCTGTCACTCAGCTTCATCGTTGCCATGGTTACAGGGACTCTGACACTCTGACCCGCTGACTGGCTGCCTGTTAAAGTTATCTGAAGGTCCCATTACGTCTGAGTTTATGGATTCATACAGTGCGCTGGATCCTGTTTGACATAGCTCTGTCATTGTGGAGCTGGGCGCACGTGCACGAGCTTTGTCTACTCTCCCACAGTGAGACATAAACTGATGCAGAAACACCCATCAGTCAGTTTGCTTATTGATATCTGTGACCGCTCCACCGCTCATCACACCTGTCACTTATAAATACGGCAGAGAAGAAGAAGAAGTGCAGTTTTACAGACTGTCTCACTCCGACAGAGCAGCTGTCATTACGCGCGACCATTACACACAGCTTTGGCTATTAATAGCGCCCGCACCACTAATTCATCACATGCAGGCCCACCTGCAGACCATCACATTTCAGTCATCGTTATGAAACATCACACAGGTTACTGACGATTCATTTACAGCTCTCATGTTGAAACAAACTGCTGCACGATTAAGGATAAAATCAAAAGATTAAGAACATGCAAATAACGGCTTGAATGAAAGCTAATTTACACATGGGCAAACTAATCAATTAGCTTCAGCCTAATGAAGTTTATGAATGTGCCTACAAGCAATATTTTACACAACACTGTGTAGACTGCAAAATAATAACACCATCATTAATATCAGCACAGCTACAAACAGGCCTGACTCGAAGTCTCTCTGTGTAGTTCATGTCCACCTTATCCCACCCTGTCTATCTGAATCATGTTGCATGGACACAGTGGTCCCAGGAGTGATCAGGAACTGTTTGTTAGCAGTACTAATCGTGTGGCTGCTGTAACCAGTCAGAACTAGAAGTGGTGACGAGGTCTTAAAATGTAGGCTGTGAAAAGTTTCTTTAAAAAGTTCTTAAAAGGTTTGACTTCAGGGTTCCTGCTTAAAGCCTGTCTGCTTCTGCTACATTTACCAAAGGGTACAGATGACCCTGGTCCAAGGTCAAGAGGGGGCCAATGAACTGATCTGTAGTTGACCCTCAAACTGGATCAGTTTACTTACTGACTTAAATCACTGACAAGACAAGTTCTATGTATTTACATGATAAATAAATGCATCTTGATCATTAAAACACATCAACGTGCCATCTTTCAGTTTAGATTGCACAATTTACGAGGTGCACCTGAATGCATCATGATCAGCCACTTCAGTGGGTCACTAGCCTCGACATGCTGGGTGGCAGCCTCGTAAGCTAATGACCAGCCGGTCCAGTGGGTCGCTCCATTACACTCACGAGTTACCACCGTGGCTGAAAGAACTGCCGGCCTCTCAGGTCACCAGTGCCGTCCTCTCAGGTCACCAGTGCCGTCCTCTCAGGTCACCAGTGCCGGCCTCTCAGGTCACCAGTGCCGGCCTCTCAGGTCACCAGTGCCGGCTTGCCACTGGCCAGATCAGCAGCTGGCTTCGGCTTCTCAGTGGTCCTATGTTTGTCCCTTATAGTTTAGAAGTTAAGATTTCTCTGTCTGCTGCATTTGTTTGTGTCAGTGGTGCTGATCCACAACGTGTCACTGACTCTAGTCCAGGATGAGTAAATCATGAGTCAGCTTATCAAGCAAAAAACAGACCTCTCAGTTAACAAGGCACACCGTTCCTGTTAGAGGAGGACGGCAGAAAATATTCACACAGTGGTGAAGTACTCTTCTCTCCAACAAACAGATACACTGTGAATACTGAATACTGGTGGTAGTGATAACGATGGCTGGCCCCGAGTTTCTCACTTTCCAGGTTTTTGTCTTACACGAAACTGCTGTTATGTAACTGAATGCTTTTATGTGTAATTAACTTCACTCAGCTGTCAGTCTTTGTCTCCGTGCAGGAGATTCAGAGCAAACCTGCTCCCCTGGCTTATTACAGGAGAACTTACCCCCAGTTTCCACATACTCCGTCTGCGCCGCGCTACGCAGCGTCGTAGATCTGGAGCGACTCACGGCACGTACCCTCGCCTACTGGATACGTTTCTGGAGCGCCATGCCGTGCCGTGGAGCTGCAAGCTCACACGTGGAAACTGCGAAATCACACGATAAAAAGCACCATTGACTCCCAAAACTCCTGCAGTTTCACACCAGGTCTTCTCCTTTCGGTTTGTATCCTTGTAGAAAGGATGTGTGGTGTCATACAAAAGACTATGGTTTTCCACTTCAACTATGAGTTACTCCTCGTCCACCTTTCCTCGGACCCTCGCACTGACTGACAACTTGTGCGACAGGATGTGACGTGATTTTTAAAGTTGAGTTTACAATCCGTAGTCCGTGCATTGTGTTGCATTTTGAAATTTACCAGATGCTGTGTGCGTTCTGTTTCTGGTTTGGTGCGATCTGAGCTTCGTGGCTTTACGTGCGATGGACGTGCAGTCGCTGAAAGATAGACCTGGCGCGTATCTCCGATGAAGTGGAGCGCCGTGGCACTTCTGGGACGCTCTAGAGACGCTGTGGAAATGAAGCTATTCACTAGACTGGGAGCGTATCTGCTACACACTGCACTGCGCTGCAGTGATTGAAATGGGAATCTGGTGGGTACGCCAAGCAAGATGGCAGCACAGAGGACGAGCTCTGCTCACCAGTGTTGGGCAGCAACGCGCTACAGTAATAATCTGACTTTTCCCTGTAGTGTAATCGATTACTGATACAATGTCAGTAATAATATCACAGTATACTTTGCTTTGGAAAGCAGAGCTAGATGGTAAACAAACATGGCAGCACACCGGTAAGGTACGACAGCACGTTTACATGTTGTTTTCTATATGTTCTCTGACATTTATCCTAACGATATGAGGCGGTNTTAATATTTTACACAGAGTTTTAGGAGTTGAGACATACAACAATTCATATCCCATCCATTTTTATTTTACGCGCTGGTATCGGATCGGTACTCGGTATCGGGAAGGAAAAAGTGGTGTCGGTACATCTCTAGCTGAAATGCACCATCACATCAGAAGACTCGTTTGTGTAACTGTCGTGCTGTGCAGGCACGTCATGAAGCAGCGAGCTGATCATGAAGACAGAAACACTTAAAATATTACAATTACTTTAATTTCATTGAAAGGAAAGACCATCTCTGAGGCAACAACACCTTGTCCAACCTTGAAGCAGATGGGCTACAGCAGCAGAAGACCACACCAGGTGCCACTCCTGTCAGCTAACAACAGGAAACTGAGGCTACAATTCACACGGGTTTTCTCACCAAAACTGGACAATAGAAGATTGGTCTGATGAGTCTAATCTGGTGGTGTGTGGAGGTGCAGTGGTCTCTGCAAAAGATCATGATGGTCAGTGATGTGACGGCTGCAGACAAGCTTTACAGCTCAGATCTTTATATTCTGAACAACAAGGCCAACATGTGGAAAAATATTTACAGTATTCACCTGTTGAGGTGTTATTCAGTATGATATATGTGTGTGTGTGATAGCCTGCAGGTCAACATAACATACAAAGCATAGCAAAGCACCGTCCTCTGTGAATCACAGCTGTAGGTGGAGACTGATATTCTGAATAACTACTCATACAACACAACCACAGAAGGATTCGCTTTTAATGGTGTAAAATAATGTCAGTGACAGGGACCCACGTGAAGATGATGTTTTCAGTTTCATTAGCCATTTTCTCATTCATGAAATGTTCCTAAATCTGTGAGAAGATCTGGACTTAAAGAACCTGGGTACTAAAACCTACACTGCATTCTTGAACGCTGCGGATTTGATCGCAGGCACGTGTTTATGTTCATGAAATGAGGCTCAGTGTAAAAGGGAGAAGGCAGGCTGTGCTCGTTAACTGTTGGTATGTTTTCCCACATAAAGCGATGCACCCAAATTCGTACATATTCCACATGATCATGGGCCAGTATTCCTGAATGGAAAGCTGTGATCACATGACCAGTGCACTGACGGGAACAAACAGTGGTCCCCAACAGTCTATAGTAAGGAGGTAAGTTGGGGTGGTGGACAGGCCACAACTTTCAGACTTCCCCCTAGGGTGACCATATTTTGATTTCCATAAAAGAGGACACTCGGCCGGCCACGACATAGCCTACTTAAATGATACTCACAGTTTACTCAAAGATGCCTTATCATTTTAATATATTTAAAATTTATATGTATGGATAGAAAATTCAGTTATATTACAAAATAATATCTCTCAAAGACAGAAATTCAGATAGGCCCCAATAGGGACACATACACACACTAGAGTG
>NC_065516.1:36748594-36757031 GCF_006386435.1 Epinephelus moara | reverse complement strand
CTACAGGGGCGAGGAAATAAAACCTGAACAGCCAATCAGAGTGATCTCTCTCACCGACAAGCTCCGCCGCCGATTCAACATGCTCAATCGGCCGAAAAGCCGCCGACGCTGGACACACTGCAAAAACTAGGCCGACAGACGACCACCAACGGCCCGACTTTGGTCGACAGACGACTGTCGGCTTGGTGTGTCAGGGCCTTCAGCTAGCTTAGCAGTTGAGTTTACGTCGGTCGGCGGATCAAGAGGGATAAAGGTACATCAGCGGAGGATAACAGCACTGTGTGACTCATCATAGAACATCGTAGGTATTTTTTGGCATCAGACTTTGGATTTAAAACTGTTATTTTCTGTAAAGGACGTCGTTAGGCAGCGACCTCTGGTGCTGTGTCGTAAGTTACTGAATTCTGAACGCACCGATTCACTTTCACAGTCCGTAGGCAACACGTCTTTCATTACGTTTGTTAATACGCTGAAATGAGAAACGTATTTGGGTGTCTGGTGACTTTATGGTGATTGTGAGTATTATATTCACACGGCAGTACCAGCCTTTAGGATTATACTGTAAGGCCCTTCAGCCCAAAAAGTTTGAATCAGAAGCACTTCAGACACGTTATCTTTGGTTTAATGGTCATTTCATCGTCATTTACAAGCATGCTAGAGTTATATTTTCTGCTTCGTTACTCTGGTGGTAATTAACACAGTACTAGTCATTTTATCTGTTTTAATTTTTGTCATTTATATTCTTAATACATACATTAATAAATTTCAGATATGTTGCTTTGTTACCTGTGCTCTGACTTTTGTACATGTTCACTTTGTCAATTAAAAAAATAAATAAATAAAAAAGAAATGGTTTGTCTTTATTTATCATTTCAAAGCTTATATTGACCGATGTTTATATTACCGTGCATCTCTAGACGGAACCCAAACACACGACATATCAAATGACAAGTTCCTGTGATCACGGTAGGAAGTATATTAACTTAGCTGCTGGAGAACACCCACATGTCCAGAATTTAAAGAATGGACGAACACCATGATAAAGACGGCTCAGACAAGGCTGTGCTTAATAAGTTACAGAATTAAGAGTAAGGAACCAGTCTGGGATCTAGTGTTTTGTATCCTGATACTAATAACTATTGGCGTATGTTGCATGAATATACTATAATTTATTTTGTATTTGTTATTTATTTATTGACACTGATGACCTCACTTTAAATAACAGCAGTTAGTTGTATTAACATGAAGGGAAGATGGTCAAATTAAGAGTCAGGGATCACTTCCAAAAACAACACCGTCACCGTTAGTTAATGGAGGAATATTTTTAATGGTAGAGAAAATAACAGCACACAGGCCCGTTAGTCGACAAAGTTAAATTAGAAATTCAGAAAAAAGCAGGTCTTGTTTACTGCAGCATGATCCACACTTTGATTTGAATGAAAGGAACCCATTCACATGGCTTCATTAATGCTAAATGACTGATTTACTTTTTACACTCAATAACAAAGTTCTGTGAGAGCACCTGAACATCCCTCATGTGATTCTGGCGCAGTGGGCGTTAACGTGCTTCAATCATTCTTCTGGTTTCAGGCTTCCCGCCACATTCTGGAAGCTGGCTTCAGGGACGTTCACTCATTCATAAAAAAGAGCAACAGTGAGGTCCACTGCTGCTGCTGAGTGATAAGGCCCGGCTCACAGCTGGCGCTCCAGCTCATCCCAAAGGTGTCGGATGGGATTGAGGTCAGAGCTCTGCGCGGGACAGTCACGTTGTTTTGCACCAAACTGGGAAACACTTCCTCTGTGAAGCTGGCAGGGGCACTGACACGCTGAAGCACAAACTGATTCTCTCTGTTCACTCTGTATGTTCATAAAAGTTCAGCTTGGACTCACCAGCGTTCATTTTTCTCAGTATTTATAAATCAGGGACTATGTGCAGAAAAGGTTCGCTAACTTTCCAACTATCTCTCCATTGTCCTGCCTGGATTCTCTGTTGGGGGTCAATATGACAAACGACACAATCACTGAAATGAATCATGATGTTCATTTCTTCGTCACCACCCTGGGAACGTTTAAAAAACACAGATACTTTTTCCTGCTTTTCAGGTGGTTGACGCGACATACTTTCCCACGCACACTCTCTGTCCGCTGGTGGGACGGGTCGGGCTGGGTTCGGATAACAAATCAAAAATTTGGCTCGGGTTCGGCCAATATGACATGCTGCTGTTTGTGCTATGGCCTATTCAAGTGCTGAAATTTGTTATTTATGTGACAACGCCTGAAGGCAACACAGGCTCCGCTCCATTTGAGTGTGTGTCCAGAGCCGGCGTGTTTGTTGTTAGTCTCCAGTATCCTTTACTTTTTAGGACATAACTGCAACGTGTGACGACAACGTGTGATGATGTCTAGTATCTCTATAAATAAAGTGTTAAAATTAATGTCCACATACTTTTGGCCACATTGTGTAACTCAATAACATGGCATCAATAAATATGATGTTTGGTTTGCCTTCCACTGATTTATATCTTCCTGCAGCCTAACTTTCTCTGGTAAAGTGCCGCAGTCGCATCAAAATCAATTTAACATTTTAACACTTAAAATTACAGGCCTGATGAGTCGGCGCCAGGCACTGACGGCTGCCTGCTGGGCACTTTTTTTTTTTTCTGGAGTGCTGAGAGCTGAAAAATATTCAACTTGGAGTAAAAAACACGGCGCTCGTCACTGCCACTTCAGCTGTTCAATCACACGAATGCTGAACAACAACAACGGAGGAGAAATCTGTTAGTATGCATCTCCTCTCATGAATTCACACAGACTGGTGAGTGCGTCCTCTCACTCAGCATGCTTCAGCCCTCCCCTCACCCAAAGCATGTACTCTGCCTTGTGCCAACACGCTCCGTATCATAGCAACGAGACGCAACGCGTCTCAGCTGAAAAAGCGCCGCACCTCCAAAGCGCTCTGCAGTGCTCCCAGCTGGGCGTTTCCTGAGGAGCGTCTGGCCTTTAGTAGCTGGGTAAACACACTCAGGTGGACACAAGGCCTTAATGATCACAGATTTAACTACAAGGTTTGCCGTGAGGAGGCCACGGGTTACTCTCTGACCACAGTAATAAGCCATCAGGTCTGATTAAGTGTGCATTAGGAGGATCTACGTGTCTCTAACAGGTGTCTCTCTCATGAACTAAAGCGATTCTGCAGAAATATTAATATCTGAGTTAACAACCAAACAAAGTTCCCATGCGTGCTCCCTCAGAAGCTCCAGTGTTATGTATCGTGGTGTAACTCCATCCTCTTGGGCGAGAACGTGGAAGAGGGAGATAAGGCAGCAAAGTGTTGTTGTTTGTTCCCCATTTACACAGCCAGAGCTGAGTAATACATTGAATGCTTTTTTTTTTTCTCAGCGTGCACACAGAACAGACAGCTAGCGGGCCATGAGGAGGTATTTGCTGAATTTGACAACATGTTTTGGATTAGACTGTTGACTGCACCTTTAATGTACTCCACCCCCATTTTTGTAGCGAAAACGCCTAAAATGACATACCCAAATTTAAATGACTGTAGCTTCTGAACTGCTCTGACTACATGCATTCATGAGTTCTTGCCAGAAAGAAAACTCCCTGAAGTTTCTTGTGAAAGTGTCAGAAACACTCTAGGTGATACAGAGACAGAGTAATGGGCCTCTGAAGTCAGTAAAAAGTTGAAGATTTTGCCTAAAATAAAATAAAAAATGTGTTTCAGGATGAATAACTGTCTGTGGCTTCATCTGAGCAGGTAAATGACACTGTGGGGCTGTAGGCACACTATCAATGAACACTTGTTTCAAATTTGAAGAAGACTGCTCAAAGTATGACCATTCTACAGTGTTTTTACCATGAAAAGATCCAGGCGGAGCTCCAAATGACAAGTCGGTCACTCTGCTTCAAAACAGTACTATCAGTGATCAAACAACACTCAGCCAGCTTCAAACATTGTACCTTATTGAAATCAGGTGTGATTATGATAGCTGATGTTGTTTATGACACAGAAACACCATAAAATATCACCAAATAAAGCCATATGAAACGTGAAAGTTATGATCCCACTTTCTAGACGGTATATCTCAGCCAAAAATAGTGGTAGGAGTGAGACTCTTACCTTTTATAAAACAGCTAAGTCCCCGCTAACAGCTCCACATAAGATCGCGAGTAATCCTTTAACTTTTCCTGTTGAAAAACGGCATGACATGACTTGTCACCACTCATCTCGATTTTGGACTTTGTGTGTTTAGGCTGCTCTGGTGCGAAATACATAATAAATAAAAGAAAAACGATGTTATGTTTGAAAAGTCGAGAGCTTTGTGAATCCAACAATACCAAACATCACATGGTTTGATGATGTAGTGCGCCTGGGAGATACCATTTAACAGAGGAGGGAGCGAGGACGTCAGCGTCCTGGCGGAGTTAGAGAGGTTAAAGCAATAAAGCAGCTAGTTAATGACCAGGTTGAGAACACAACAGATCATTAAGCCAAAGCTCAGGCCCTCAGGGATTTTTTCCCCTAGTGGTCACTCGCGATGTCGCAGCGTAAAAATCCCCCCACAGAGCACCATCACAGGAGAGACGTCTGTGAAACTTAACAGGACACCTTGAACTGCAAACAAGGTCAACTACGGAACTCTGTAGTCTGAAGTTCTGAGCCATGGTGATTTTATATTTGTAAAACTTTCCTCAAGCTGAGAAAAGCGATTCAAATAGTCTGTCAGCCAACAGGAACTAGAGGGCGGGGCCAGCAGGAGAAACATGACTGCACATATTCACTGGGCCACATACTGCATAAACCACCATTGCTTGCACCAACACTGCAAAGTTAAATAAAGTCCTTATTTATCATTTATACATTTTCTCTGCACAGCCGATAAACCACTGATAAAGTTTATTATCTCAAACAGTGAAACAAATATTTCAAACTGCTCTGGTCAGGCTTTGACTTTCTCTCTGTCGATGTTGACATGACTGTCTGGTGAGAGGGCTCTTCAAATTCGACACAGACGTCCACTTGGACTGAAGAATGAACTGTTTAGAATTTGGTGGTCAAAGGTCAAAGGTCACCCTGACCTCACAAGACGTGTTTTTGGACATTACTCAAGACTTCATGAGCCAATCATCACCAAACTTGACACAAATGTCTAACAGGATAAAATAATGAAGGTCAAAAGGTCAAAGGTCAGCTTGACTGTGACATCATCATGTTTTAACGTCAGAGACACTGGACTGGTGGGCGGAGTCAAACAACCACAGGGTGGACTGGTGGGCGGAGTCAAACAACCACAGGGTGGACTGGTGGGCGGAGTCATACAACTGCAATAGGCGATACAGGCGATAATTCAAGTTCTCAATCAGGACAAAGCACAGATGTGGCAAGGCGAGGCTCTCTGCAGTAAATGTAACGAGAGGAACCAGTCGTCACCTTCCTGTTGCATAAGAAAAACATCTGGAGAACAGCTGAGAAGCACGTTATGTTGGACTGGCAGCATGTTACACATCTACACACAGCTATTGTATGTTCAAACCTATGAGCCATGGCAGAACAAGAAAAGAATCACTTAATAAATCACCTATCCTTACATTTCCTTTTCAAGACCCAGTTTCTCAGGAGGTGGTAAAGTTCCATCTTATCTTCCTGTTGCACAGAGCTTCATCTCCATGTTTATGCTGCCTGTGTTTGCAGACTCATCCCCCCGCTGTCCCTGCAGGTAGTGACTGTGCTTTCTAGTCTTGTGGATGAATGTTGGCTTGTGGAGCCTGAAGTCGTCCTGGTTTGTGTGGGTGTCTTCGATAATGTCTCTGCAGCCTGTAACCTTGGCTATACCCATCTTGGGTTGAAAGACTTTGCTCTTGTACCCCTCTGGATGGTATGACAGTTGCTCTCTTTCATATCTACCATGCTGGGCCTCGTCATCATTATCATCATCATCATTATCATCATCGCTGCAGCCTACGATCACTAGCTCAGCTTGGATGTCTTCTTCATCCTCGTCCTCGGCATTTTCATAGCCCATGAAGATCATGGTGACACTTTCTGATTCTAGCTCCTCTGGCAGGGCGTTGACGAGGTTCAGAGTGGCGACACTCTCTGCACTGAAGGGTGAATGTCTGTTAAAATCACCCAAGCTCTCTATCAAGGCATCAGGATCAACTACGGACTTGTGGCTGGCTAGCGAAGGACTACAGCTATCTGTACCCCTGTAGACAGGCTGAATGGGTTCTGGCATTCCTTCAGATCTGGCTTTCACCGAGACAAGAGCTGCTGAGCTTGGACTGCTCACATCAGTCTTGCTGTTGGTGAGTCTTAGTGGAGTTTTAACAGCAAAGTGAGGCTGTGAAATGAAATGCCTCTCAGCTTTGGACTGTCCTGGAATGTGGAAGTAGGGCATCTTGGTTTCTTCTCGCAGTCTCTGCACCGTTGATGTGTAGTCTTGTTGGATGAGGCTGGGGCTGGGTGTTTGGCTCGGGGTTTTCCATCCGTCCAGGTCTTGGCTGAGCTGGTTTTCCTCCCCAAGGATCTGAGCTTCATTTCTCGATGGGACTGAGCTCTGAAAGGGGCTGGAGCTGGGTGTGGGGGTTTGTCGCTGCGTTTTATTTGGTGTCCTGGGTGTTGAAGGCCTGCTGCTCCCCGTATACGGTACAGAGTAGACAGGCTGATGGTACTGCACCTCAGTGGGCACGTTCATATCTGTGGCCTGATGCAACAGCTCCTCTACCTCCGTGGGCGTCATCTCTCCAACTGCTCCACTGGGCATTTTCCCCCCTTCTGGGTGCAGTGCATATACAGACTTGTGCCCATCATCGTACACCTTTAACCCCCTCTCCTGGATGGTTTCTGGGGTGACGGTTGCTGTAGAGACCACCTGACTTTTGCCTGTTCTTTTATCGTGCTCCACACTGATCTCCATCGCAAATGTAGCTGGAATGGAGAAAAGACTTTAATGAAGGTCTCTGGTCAAAGAATAGAAACAAATATTGTTTAATGTCGCTGAAAAACTTCCTCTAATTAAATTGTAATTCCACAAAAGGTCACGCTTGGAAAACTGGCATCATGCTGTCTCACTCAAATACTTTTAATATTGATCAGTGTGATGCAGCAGCCTGTAAGTCACAGACTTTATACATTACATGATATCCTGCATCAAATTATATTATATTATAGCAAAAAGGCAAACATCCACTGGTGCCAGCCTCTCAGTTATAAGGGTTTAGTTTTTCTTTGTCATATGTGACACTGAGCCGAATATTTTGGGGTTTCAGACTGTTTGGATTTTGAGAGAACAGGAACAGGGAGTTCAAGTGCTTCTTAGACTAAGGACAACAAATTTCAGAGGGGAAAAAAGACTGGAGCACAGTGACTGATTTGTCATTGGACAGCAGGCTGAACAGTATTTCAATCTGCTTTAATCTGTAGAATAACTGACCCTTTTCTGAGCCCCGCCCCTTTGTGATGGTCCATCAGACTGTCAGAGTAACCATGGAGCCCACACTGAAGAAATATGATCATATTTTGGTAAAACTAAACAGTGATTCCAGCGAGCAGCAGACAGAGGGGTCTACAGTGTGTGTTTGAAGGATATATCCAGGATGTCAAACTGACTCAGCAGCAACAACAGGTTACAAAGACAAAGATAGTTAGAAGCTAAAGCCGAACTATAGGCTACAGATCACAGTGTAAAAGTGAACCACCACATCACTGCTGATCGCCACACAAGACAATGAATATAAAGGGAAACTTTGCTGATATTGAACCAGCTGTGTGGCATCACAGTGTGTGCACATGAACATGTTTGTCCGAGTGAGTGGAGGGGGGCGTGGCTTAGCCATAGGTCAATAGAGGTTCAAAAGAACCAAAAGGGTTTTTCATTAACATTAATCCAAGTTGTGAGGATTGTTGTAAAGGATACAGAGGTGTTGTGTTGCTATGCTGGGTGCCGTAACGCTCTCTTCTGATGTGCTGTCTGTCGGAGCTACATCAAATAAAATGATTCATAATTGATAAATTATCTTTAGTAATATTCACATTGGTTTAAATAAACAGTCTGATTGATTATTATCATATTTCCTGGTCTTTGCTGAGCAACAGTTTTGTGTGAAAGGAATTAAAGGTCTGTTGATTTCAGTGATTTAAGCGAACAAAAGCCCGGGCTGTTTGACAGTGTGTAACTTTCTTCCTCGAATCCTCTGACTGAATATACCTCTTTATCTGGAAGCCTGTACCCCAGTTTATCTTTACCTATATGTATTTTCATTTATGTAGACCTACTTATGGAATATCCTGGTTTAAGTACTACTATTGATCTTACTATATAATGAGGAAAACTCTGTGTGTGTGTGTGTTCCACGTTTTTCTCCTCACTGACTTGGTCAATCCATGTGAAATTTGGCACAGTGGTAGAGGGTCATGGGAGGATGC
>NC_065516.1:36728021-36748156 GCF_006386435.1 Epinephelus moara | reverse complement strand
TTTGGTATGACTAAGTCATGGTATGGTATGCTGTACATAATCACGGAAACTGTCAGTGTGTCATTCTGTCAGTCAGTCATTCTGTCTGTCCCACGTTTTTCTACTCACTGACGTGGTCAATCTATGTGAAACTGCACATAGGCATTGAGGACTGGCATAGGTAGAAGGTGACAAAGATAACAATGGCTATGGACTAGTGCTGATTTATAAAGAATATTTACTTTAAAATCTGAAAAGCCCTCAGGAAAATAATTCACAGCCTTCTGTTTTACTGTGGTGGTTTAAATGGTCCCCAACTGGTCCAACCCTGGATCCAACAGAGGGGGGACCAAAATGGGGACGGTGAGGAACGCTTCTGTCGGTACCATCCACAACTTTTCACTGTGGAAACAGACAAAAAGTGCACAGAACTAAACTGAACTGCTTGGTGGAAACGGGGCTTCTGTGTGTCTGCCTCAGGTCTTTGACCGTCTTGACTCTGATGCAAGTCAGTTTGGGGGCTCCAGTCTTTCCCCCTGATGGAAACATTGCTGTCTTTGATGTTTAACTTCTGCAAAGTTGCTTTATAATCTGCATCCTGGTGAAATGTAAAATTACAGCTTTCAAAAAGGCATTATAGAACCACGCAGCAGACAGCTATGTCTAAAGAGCACAAAATGGATGTCTGCGTAACTATGGAGCTGAGGGCTCTGTGAAATTACTGGTAAACATCAAAATCTGTCCACAGTTTAAATTACACTTATTTTCTATCCCATTATGTACCACTGTGTCTTATCATATTTAAAACAGATTATCCTGACAGCTGTGTGATCAATCAGCAAAGCTGGATCTCCAGTCTGTACCTTTCTTTGGTGCTTCACTAGCAAGCTCATGTGTAGGAGGTTTTTTTGGTGTCAGCAGGATGCATGATGGGATATCTGGGAGTGACAAGGGGTCATGATGTGTCACATCTGAGGAGAAAAATATTACCAGTGAAATACAAGAAAACACTGTAAACGGCAAGAAATGTCACGTTTAGTAAGACTTCAAAAGATGATCATTTAAGAATCGCTACTGAAGCTTTAAAGCATTATTATGGTATGGATTATGTCCTAGTTATGTGTAGATAACTATACACATCACATGATGGCTGTTATATTTCTTAAGCCCATTATCACAAGATCATTCAAGAGTATTGAGTAATATAGTTACTTGCTTTCTTTCTGAGACGTTCAGATGGAAGTCGTGTGTCTTAAAGGTCCAGTGTGTCAGACTTAGGGCGACATATTGGCAGAAATGGGAGGTAATAAAATATTTTCTTTAGTGTATAAACACCTGAAAATAAGATTCATTGTGTTCTCTGTTCCTAAGAATGAGCCGTTTATATCTACATAGGGAGCAGGTCCTCATCTACAGAGATCACCTTGTTACAGCACCATGGACAACAACATGGAGAAATCTACATCCAGAGCCGTGACTTTTTGGACGGACCAAATGTACAGAGCTGTAAAGTTGTCCACCATGGTAGCAGTTAGCTGCTAGCTAACCGTAGCTAACTTGTTTGTCCATTGTTTGGTCTGTGACGTAATAGGTCAACAGGAAAAAGGTCCAATACTAACAAGCTGAAAGGGGGCATATCTCCACCTATCGTAGAGGAGTCGCACATACTTGGCTCAATAAATGGATTCCCCTCCCGTGCTTGTATACTGGGACAAGGACAGTAGGCCAGTTAGATGTCCTCGTCCAGCTGGGACTGTAGCTCCACTTCACTGTGACTGGAAACATACTAGCTGGCTCCACGTAGGACCATTCGTGTTTTCAAGTAGGTTGCGTGTTGCGGGCAAGCCGCTTGTCTCCAAGATGCAGAAAAGTGTCGGAGATGCACTGGTTGGTAACGTGAAACTGCTTTATGTAGTGTTCAGTGTCTCTC
Organism: Epinephelus moara; assembly: GCF_006386435.1. Taxonomy (NCBI): domain Eukaryota; kingdom Metazoa; phylum Chordata; class Actinopteri; order Perciformes; family Serranidae; genus Epinephelus; species Epinephelus moara. The sequence goes on along the minus strand of NC_065516.1, from coordinate 36,746,247 downwards.
TCTCTCTCTGTCTCTCTCTCTCATTGTGTCATACGGATTACTGTTAATTTATCATGCTGATCTGTTCTGTACGACATCTATTGCACGTCTGTCTGTCCTGAAGAGGGATCCCTCCTCAGTTGCTCTTCCTGAGGTTCCTACCATTTCTTTTTTCCCGTTGAAGGGTTTTTGGGTCCTACCATTTCTTTTTTCCCGTTGAAGGGTTTTTGGGGAGTTTTTCCTGATCAGCTGTGAGGGTCACACACTGAGCGAGCCGCCTGTTAATGACGCTGTGGGCTAATGGGCATGTAGCTACTTCCATGTTTCAGATGATACGTCATGTTTGTAGTCGACCAATGAAGATGAGTTTACATATCACCTTGGGTTCGTCCTTCACCTTCTCAAAATGATCCCACACTTTGGATTTCCTGCCCGACATGTTAATAACTAGCCTGTGGAATAACCGCAGGTACCAGCCCTGGAGATTAACCTGTTTAACTGTGGAGGAAGTTTCAGCCGGATGTAATCTGCGATTCATGGCTAGAAACCACTAAATTCTTCTAAATCTTACACACTTCAAGTACGCTTTACATACGAGGACGTGGTTAGGCTAACTTAGCGAAAGGCTGGGAGCAGGAGGAAACAGGTACAACTACCAACACTTAGCTCACTGATTTACATGTTATCTTGTACATGAACAGAGCGGTACAGAGAAGACTTTATGCTAGGAGGAGCAAACTACAGTTCTGTCCATCAAATAATAATTCTGATATTTAACTCCCCCTAAAACCACATTATGATGTATTCACACTCTTATATGAATTTATAAAATACATTATTAAATACATGAAATTATGATCTCGGGATAATGGACCTTAAAATGAACGACCAGTCATTGGTGTCTGATAAACAATAAAGGTTAGTAGTAGCCTACATCAACAATACATCATGTTCATTCTTGACATATGTCCAGTACTGTCACATCTGTTAATACTGCGGTTGATGAGAGAATGAGACAAAAAACACTGTCACTCAAAAGATGTTAGAAAAAGTGTTTACCTGGCTGGAACTCTGCGTTTAGCTCCTATGTGTGAAGACAGAGCAGTTGAGGGTCAAAGTGTGGAGAGAAGCACCAAGTCAACATCACAGCAGTGCTACACATTAATGGCGCATCACGAATAAGTCACGTTATTTCACTGTACCTTCCCGTCCAGATACACACAGCAACCAGAAAGCAAATTATGCAGATTAGTCCTTGCACACTGCACGCCCACCATGTCAGCAGCCCATTTACCTGCCTCCTTCCTCACTCAGAGCAGCCTCTAGTGAACCACAGCACACCCACACAGTCCTCAGTGAGTGCGTCTTGTTAGAAACGAGCACAGATTAGAGGAAGAGCCACAGGCAGCACGGGGTGAGTGGAAAACAATGATATTTGAGTTCACAGAATGATTATAGATTAGACTCAAAGAAAATCTTAGAATCTGATTGGTCCTCCTGTGACCCGCACGTCAACTTTGTATAACCTCTAACAGTGTGACTGAGCTCCAGTGTGCACCCAGCTGAGCTGCAGCTGTGTGTGATATACACATGTAGCTGAAGTGATATCGTACCCTGCCGTGGTCTGGGTGAATACTCGATTCTGATTGGCTGCAGGGTGTCCCTAAATACCTAAAAATGGACACGTACCAATAGTTCCAGTGACATCGTCTGATCACTGTTCTAAATTCATGCGCTGCCTACATAATAGTATGAGTAACCATGGCAACAGGCACGCAGCCTCATCCTCCGACCACCACAGGATGGAGACTGTGACACACAAGCTGCAAGAAGCAGACTGGCCCTCTGACGTTACCGACACTTGTGTCACATCAACGGCCATCTCCGGCCCGTTCTCACTCCGAAGTCGTCAAATACCGCCGCTTTGTCAGTGATTTGAGCTTCAGACTGATGCCAAGAGCCACCTTTCCAGGAGGTACGCGGCTGGATGGCGTCAGTTCATAACGCTGCTGGACAGCACCTGTCACAGCAGGATGATACCCAGATGGAAGGTGTCAGGTTGAAACGCTGCCTGTAACAAGGTACTATAAGGAGCTGGAAAGTCCCTGTAGGGCGGACGGGAGGGGGCTTGAAGGATCCAACAAGCTGGGGTGGTAACGATTGTTCCAAGTATTAGATAAAGTTGGTAACCGAGTTATGGCTTGTGAACAACTTAAGATTTGAATTACAAAAAGCATGAAAATGTAAATGAATATCCTTTTTTGTCTTTGTAACGTGACGATGGTATAAGCAGGACAATGCTCCTCCTTCACATCGGCCACTGATTCCTGATATTCAGGTCCTCAGGAGGCGCCAGGCTTTAAAGCCAGTTTTTGTAGTGGCCAGACGGAGGTACTGCAGTTTCTGGGGTCATTCATGTGATAAGAGATGTTTTTCCATTGCCCGACTTAAATTGAGAAAGAGGCGTCTGTAAATCAGAGTCAATACCTCCACGAAATGACTCGTTTCACTATCAAGGTTTAATCCATTCAGTCTGGTAACATTTGGAAACTCTACAAGATTAAATTATTTTATCCCCATTCAATTAGCAGGCTCAGGCCATAAGTCTCTAGTCAATCTAAACTGATCTCTAGGATGCAACATCAACCTGCACTAACCAATCACATATGCACAAACTTACTTCTAAAAATACTTTCTCATGTAAACACCATGATTCTGCTTTATCACAGAGATCATGGAGACAGAAGATAAAATGATGCAACTGTCTCTAACTGTGCAGGGTTAGAGGGAGGCCGTAGGGAGGTCATAGTTTGCACCATCCTGTTTATAAAATAAGAAGCATAAGAGCTGAAGCGTTCACTGTTTTGCAGCAGACAGCGAAGGCTCCTGTCGTCCCCGTCATCACGTCATGACCTTATCATATCCTACATGCCATGCTAACGTAGTATTTTGCAGTAATTATGCTGCTATTTCCTCGTAATGGCTGTGGGAGGTCATTGTTTGCATAATCCTGTATATATATCAATCTGTAATAAAAACCATGATAGCAAGAACATCCATTCAACAGTAAGCGGAGGCCTCTGTCCTCTGTGTCAACATGTTGAACGCTTGTAATGATATGACTGTGCTGCAGTATGGGTGCTCCAAACCTGAGCAAAAACGCACTGCGGTGGCAGAAAAATGAATGACAAATCTTTTAATTTCTTTTCACTCTGCTCATAAAAATTAGTGCATCTCCAAAACTAAATAATGTACCCGTTAAAGGGTTTTTTGGGGAGTTTTTCCTGATCAGCTGTGAGGGTCTAAAGGACAGAGGGATGTCGTATGCTGTAAAGCCCTGTGAGGCAAACTGTGATTTGTGATATTGGGCTTTATAAATAAAATTGATTGATTGATACCAACAGAGGAACGGCCCCTGGCCCTGATCACACAGAAAGTGTTTTAGCAGCTGAAGGCCGCTCTTTGTAATAGAGATTGGAGCTTTTTGCTTGTGGTTTTTGCATTTAATTTAATTTAATTTTTATATACTTTATTAATCCCGGAGGGGAAATTCAATTTTTTCCCTCTGTTTGTCAATAACACACAGGTCCGAACACACATATGCACAAAGTGGACCTATACATGCACTAAATGGAGAGATGTCAGAGTGGGCTGCCCATGACAGGCGCTCCGAGCAGTTGGGGGGTTTGGTGCCTTGCTCAGGGGCACCTCGGTAGTGCCCAGGAGGTGAAATGGCGCCTCTCCAGCTACCAGTCAATGCTCCATATTTTGGTCCAGACGGGGACTTGAACAGGCGACCCTCCGGTTCCCAACCCAAGTCCCTGTGGACTGAGCTACTGCCGCCCCAATTGCTACGCTCCTTGCGTTTCTGCCGAAGCGCTCTGAACTCCTGGAGTTAAAGAAAACCTTCAACTCGCAGTGATCTTTTTTCCCATTGTCCAATCAGATGATTTCAGTGGCAGGCCATCCGTGATGGTCATGTCAGCTAGTTAATAGTTGGTAAATTATGGAGGGGAAAATGCTGGTAGAGGTTGCTGGACAGTAGTGATGGCCAAATGAAGCCTTGTGAAGCATTTTCTTTATTTCATGAGCCCACTAGATGGCGCTTTTTGTTCAACAAAAGGATGAAAGCACACTGAATTGCCATTCTTTGAGCCTCTCTCTTTAAACCATGAGCGCCATCTAGTGGGCTCAGAAAATAAAGAAAATGCTTCATGAGGCCATCACTACTGGATACCCGACGATAGACAGCAGGTTGTCAAACTGCCCCTGAGTCATCCTAAAATATGCCTGTAAACGTCCATGATGGAGGAGAAGCTCCTGGACCAACTGGTGGTACTCCCCATGATCCAGCCTCTTTTTTAGGGTCTCATGTACCCACACAGATCTCTGTTTATCTGCTGACAGCCTCTCACCCTCAACCAGAGCTACAGACAGTACCCTCTGCCTCAACATGGCAGCAGCTACACACTGATTACTGGGAAAGAAATAAAACTAGAAAAGCACTCGGAGAGCGCAGACCTCCGCCAAGCAGCTCGGATTTCCCGCCATTTTATTATTTTATCCACTTCGCTTCAACCGATCACCACCAAAATTTTATCATCTGTTCCTTGTCCCATTATCAACCTTTCTTGAAATTTCATCAAAATCTGTTCAGAAATTTTTGAGTTATTTTGCAGACAAACAAACAGACCAACAGACCAACCCCCCGTGAAAACATAACCTCCTCGGCGGAGGTAATAAATAAAAAGCCGACTGACTACACTAGAAGGTTAGGGTTCAGGGATGATGGTGTGGTTGCCTGGCGACAATAAAAAGGCGCAGCAAGCATATTTTTTCCCACTAGTGCCATTCAATAAAAAAAAAAACAACAACTGCTGCCTGCAAAACACTTTCTGTGTGAGCAGGGCCTTTATGCGCCCAGTGCTTTGTACCTCAGTGTGCCTGTTCACTTCTTTATCTAACATCTATTAGGAGCAATGTTTCAAATACGAACCCTTCTATTCACATCAGGAGTTAGTGATTTATGTTAGATAAAAGCAAAAGGATTATCAGACATCATCGTGATTCATTGCCTGGAGGTTAAAAGTCGTACACAGCAGCAGAATTAATCAGTAAGCAACACACAGCAGTGTAAGAGCCATAAAAGCAAGCACAGTACCCAAAGGAAGCCACTTTATGTGAGCCTACCTTGATGATGTCCTCAGCCGTCTTCTCCACCTCTTTCAACTGTTTCAGAACAACTTCTTCGTTGGCGGAGATGACGAGCTCCTGTGTTTCCAAGGCCTCAATCTCCTTTTCTATTCTGTACAAGAGAATAATGAAGTGTGTCTATTACTGAAACAAGCACTCGGCTGAACAGACCTTTCAGCACTTCTTAACTAACAGAACTTGCTTTAGTTTGTTTTGGGGTTTTTCTCTTTTCAAACACGGCATTCTGGGTGATATTCAAGCAACGTTACACAGGAGGGTGTGCTTAAATGTCATTTGGGTCACAACAGTGGTGATGTCAGTGCCGAGGTCCGTACGCATCACTGAAGCGCGAGTGTATACATTCTACAACAACCAATGCAAAATATATTCATGTTGAGGGGCACTTAGCTCTCAAAATAAAAAGCTTTTTGTCTCTGTTTCCATGGAAATACATAGGGTCTCACTAATAAGGTCGACATGACAATGACATGTTTTCTCGTCCCTGTTGAGTCCGCCAGCCAACAGCTTACTTTCTAGAGAGCGTCAGGTTTCTCAAACCCCACATATTATCACAAATCTGCTCAGCTAGCTCTTTCTGGTTACGACTCAGATATCTGCTGAAAAAAAATATTTTTCCATAAACAGATTTAGCTCTGACATCACAAACGTCACATGTATTTATAAGCTAGTGGCGCCATGTTACTGGCACAGCTGATGGAAGACGCCAGAGGATGCCAGACGTTTCCAATCCCTTAAGAGGAGTGATGGCCAAATGAAGCCTCATGAAGCATTTCTTTATTTTATGAGCCCACTAGATGGCGCTGTTTGTTCAACAAAAGGTTGAAAGCACACTGAATTGCCATTCTTTGAGCCTCTCTCTTTAAACCATGAGCGCCATCTAGTGGGCTCAGAAAATAAAGAAAATGCTTCATGAGGCTTCATTTGGCCATCACTAGTTAAAAGCATTCGAAAGTTGAAATGAATTGGGGAAAAAAAAAAAAAAGTAGATGTTATCATTTTCAAAATCCAAAACATGTTTTTATCTGACGACATATTCTGCTTCAGTCTGATGACATTCAGCCTTTCAGACACAACTTCTTCACCCAGTCAAACTCCGACTGTCTGCACTCAGGAAGGCTCCTGCACTGACGGGGCGGCCGAGCAGAAAACAGACAGACAGGCTCTCTGATTGTCTCCATAGTAACAGTCGATGAGGGAAATAACAGATTGTTTCTAATAAATGCAGAAAGTTGTTTGTTTCTTGTCTTGTTCAGATTTTGAACTCGATGAATCAGAAATCAAATATCAAACTTGTCAGTGACACACTGAGTTTAATCTCTTATGTGTCTTCACTCTGTACGAAACTGATGTATCAGATCAGTCCGAGCAGCTGTCTAATCAATAACTGATATCCAATCAGGGGGTAAAAGACCTCTGCTAAGGCTGCACTCGTGTATCCTCTCTTCCTTCTCCTCTGAAAGCCTCCTCTCTCCCCAATTCCTCCCAGCGCATTTAACAAATCAAGACGCCCTACAAGATGAGTCGAGGAGTCGAGGAAGGATGTTGGGATGAAGCCAGGGAGACAGCCCCTGGAGAGAAGATGAGGTGAACATGTGAGAGACAGACAGCAAAGAGACAGCAACAGGTGTGTGTGTGTGTGTGTGTGTGTGTGTGTGTACTGAAGGAAGGGTGCTGGAGTGTAACGGCTGATTCTTAGGATGAATGTTCGCCGTGGTAACATTTACAAAGGTTGCCAAAATCAAACAGACACACCAACATGATATGTAAATGCAACAGGCACCAATGAATCAAATGCTCCTTGCTGCCCTGTTATATTGGTAAAGTGTGCCCTCTAGTGGTGAAATCCACCATGACTTGGCACAGACCGATGACGCCGACACCTTAAGAAACGGACTCTGAATTAACCCAAAATCAATTAGACGATGAATCTCCAGGGAACAGGGAAGCTGAAAATAAACTTATTAGGAGCTGGGTGGAGAAATGTCTTAATACAATCAGCATCATAGACTCATGAGTCATGAGTTACGGAGGGCTCGGACAGGAACGCAGCATACGTTGTACATCAGTATGAGAATGCAGTGAGAAGACACACTTCACCCATCAAACTATGACGGGGGAATAACCCTTCCACGCTGACTTTATCATGGACGCACATGAACATAAATAAAGTCTACAGATTGTCCAAAAACCTGGGTCCACATTGCCTGTACGTCCTTCTGGAGAAGGTCCCACAATGCTCTGTGGCTGTGATGTCATCATTGTCTACCACAGGGCGGCAGCTTGTTATTTCTGGGCCTTTCTTTACAGTGTGTGTGTGTGTGTGTGTGTGTGTGTGTGTGTCGTGAGGAGAACTTACAATGAACATTTTCATCATGAAAAACAAGAATGTTTTGGCTGCTTTATCTTCCAGTTAGCATATTTTCCTAAATATATCATGATGAAAATAATGTGGGTTGCACAGGGTAGTGTCCACAGTCAAATCAGACTATCAGCGTTTACATAGGTTACTTAGTGGCTGTGCAATCTTTGCAATAAGCTTCTGCCACCGGTGCCGAGATTTCACGGAAAAAAACCTGCTTTACGGCAGGAAACGTGTCATGCATTGTGAAACTGGTCGGTCAGCCAATCAGGGACTGGAGCTGGTCCTTATGAGGAGTTGGGCATGAGATAGTTGAGTCACGAGCACAATGGCATAGAGGTCTACTGGTATATGCAGTATATTAAGTAACTAAAATGAGCTCCAAGTTTGGCAGCTAAAACACTAACCTAATGTACACTTTAACCGCCTGCGACGGCACATTACTGATTTCTGTCTCCGGTGCCTCCATCTTTGTTTTGATGAACCTCTGCTGACCGCACCAGAATAAAAACATCAGCACCATCTAGTGGAGCGAAAAAGCAACTGATTTTATTATTCTTGCACCAAAAGTTGGATTAAAATGTGTATTTGCAAAATAAATAATGTGTATAATAAAAAATCCACACATAGCGTCCACGTACGATTTCGCCACTCAAGATATCACACGATACTATGATGAATCAAGTTTTGCCCTGATCCCTGTCAGACAGTAATGTTCAGGTGTATGATGATGTGAACATGTGGGAGGGGAGGAAGAGGATGTGGGAGGACAAATGTAAGACACAGGCAGAGTGTGGTGACAGGAAGGTACGAAAAGCAACAGAACAGAAGTGTCTTTTTAGTTTGTCTCGTTTTAGGAATTTTGTCAAAAAAAAAAAAATGCACTGGAGTCAAAGTACAAGATGTCTGTGCTTTAATAAACACCATATCATAGTCTGCCTGTGTCTGTCCTTTCAAATTAAAGTCCCACATGGTCCAGTCATATAGGTTTGGATTTATTCTGACAGGGTGCAGCTCCTGATAGAGTTTCACGTTTGTCTATTTCTTTATTTTTTCTGCAACAACACGACCAATGAAATCTTGCTGACTCATAAACTTTTTGGTGGACTGTTCGGGGGCAGCCCTACTGTGTGTCACAATTTCTCCAGATGATGGATACTAAGAAAGTGGACTCCGTGTGCAGAGTCTGTCACTACTGGCACCTGCACCAACTGATTTCACTCACTGGGATGACTGAAGTTTCGACAGTCTTGAAATGATTCAGTGCAGCTGAACCAAATATAAACGCCTTCACCCACATGCTGTGTTAGTTCTGCCAGCTCTCTGCCTGTTGTGTCCAGTGTGGGATGTACTGTGGGATTTACTGCAGTTTCCAGGTTACCTGAGGATGTTGCTCTGCAGCTCATCACTCTGCTGCTGTACGTCCTGAGCCTGAAGCCTCATGGCTTCCTGTTCCTCCTCCGACTGCTGACTCAGACCATCCATCAGCCACTGCTCCCTCAGGGCTTTCTTCTGTCAGTCAAACACACCAACACACAGGCATCTCAGTTTTAGCTGCCAATGTTATTTAGAGTCCCATTCATATTTCAGAAGTGCCCCCCCCCCCCAACACCGTCACACCCCACCTCTCCACTAGATGCCCTCAGAGTTTTCAATCCCTCAGTGACAGAGCAGTTATACAACTCTAATCATTTCATCAGTTCATGAGTGTTCGTAAGGTTCACAGTTTATCACCATTTAACAGGTAAGTAAACTTTAGACTTCAGACGGATGGTTACCAACTATCTGAAAAACTATCGGCGTTCACTGTCTTCAAAGACGACATGAGGTCCATCTTAGTGCTGCACGATTAATCTAATCGCAGTTGTAATCATGATGTCAGGCTGTGCGATTACATAACCGCACAAAAGGCTGTGATTTGTGATTTAATGTGAATAAATGTTAACGTGTGTGCCTGTGAATATGTGACTGCCTCTGCTGTAGTGTGTGGAGTTTGCTGACATCACGCCCACAAGCTATCCTGGTGTGTGTGCAGCCGGTGTGCAGCAGTGACCAACACAGACGCTGAAGAAGAGCATGAGCACGACCATGAACAGGCTGAGTTGGTGGTAAAAAAAAACGCAACATCTATCACATGGCGATACTTTGGATTCAGGTACGGTGACGTTGAACATTAAGACGTACTGTGTAAAAGTTTAAAAGTTAAAGTCGCCACGTCCGGCAGCAACACGACCAATCGATATCAGCACATCTGTAAGTGTCACGGGGAAAACACAGACTCCATAACAAACTATACTATAATAACAAATGAAAAACTGAGCAAAATTTGCTCAGGTTAGCCCATCTCACATGCTGCTGTGTTATGCTATGGCCTATTCACATGCTGGAATTTGTCATTTACGTGACTACGCCTGAACGCAACACAGGCGCTCCGCTGTGTGTACAGTGCCGTGCTGTGCTGCTTACACACTGTCCATAACAATAACTCAGTTCAGGTCAGTGCCCCCCTCATATAATGATGACCCCATTTATGTATTACATTGTAATCGCAATCGCACATTTTTCTCAAATCGTGCAGCACGAGTCTGTCTGTCTGTAGACCTGGATAGTTCAGTCACTTGTACTCTTAAATGTGGGCGGGGTTGTTGTCACTCACTGCTCCGTCCAGCACTCGCTGTATTTCCTCATCAGCGGTGACACAGATGGAAGTCTGCACCTGGTTTATCGTCCACAGAACGAGGCTGCACGCCCACATTTTCAGAACAAAATAGAACAGGCTGCAGTGAGAGTCTCTCTCCATGGGATATTTAAAAATAGCAGCTTTGTGCATTTAGTCCTTCTCAGGCAAGCTCAGGGGTTTAGTGTTGCTGTAGCCCACAGGAAGTGAGGATTAGAATATATGACCTTCACATAATCCGCTCCACATTAATCTATATAAACTAGTGGTTTATATAGATTAATTAGAGGCTTTGTAATTAATTAATCTAGATTAATCGCATTTTTATCAAATAGCAATATTTGAGAAAATAAGCAAAGTTTTTCAATTCAAATACATTTTGGTTAACGACTGAATCAATAGCTTACCGCCTTCCCGACCCGGAGGGTGGATATCACCATGGAGAGAGGTGCGCTACGTCAGACTTAATTCGAACATAACTGTTTCCATCCCCCGTTTTGTGAATCAACATTTTTTCAAATCAACCAAAACCCGGCTAAAGCGAGTGTATTTTAGTTTGTGCGAATCGTGATTTTAATTTTAATTTTGGCGTTTCCATCATAATTTTCCGATGCGATACTTCTAGATGCGCATCTAAACAGGCTGATGGAAACATGGCTACTGAACAGACGTGAACTTAAACAACAAAAATGTTTATTTTTCATTTCACCAGAGAGTTTGTTAATTTGTCAGACGTAGACTTATTTTGGCTCTGAACCCGTCATCTGGTCTACTGTGGGCTGGCTACACCATTAGCCTGTAGCAGGACTGTCGTAGCTAACGTTAGCTCTGGTGTCTGTGCTCGCAGCAACATGTTTTGCCTCGCTGTGATACCGTAGGCTTCAAGTGCTGCGGTGATAAGAAAACTCTTTGTTGCACAACCATGCTCTCACCCAAGCTGCCATCCAGAAGTTTTTTTAAAAAAACTTTCCGCCCAACAAACGAAGCAATGCAGTCTCATCCTCCAGTACTGTTCACAAAACACTCTCGTGCACTGTGTCACTCGAGACATCCTGTGCATCTTCTTTGCGGCTGGCAAACAAACTTTAGGTGCATTACTGCTCGGTGGAAACGGGGCATAAGCTGCATGTGTGACGGGTTACCTTTGGCTCCAAAGGTACCACACTGAAAGTGTTGAGTGGAAACGGGCTTATTGTAAGTGCTGGAGTGAGACAGCTCTGGGTAGAGTCAGAACAATAAAGTTATGTAATGCTGGTGCAGAGGGCCTTCCTTCAGACTGTGTCAGAGGTTGTGCAGAAACAAAACAGAGGTCGCTGCAGTGTTATTAACACACTAGAATAGAAGTACATGAAATCACAACACCTTCGTCCCACAGTTCCTCCTGGGAGTCTGTTTGCTGGAGACACTTTTCTACTCTGTAGTGTTCTTTATTAAAATGCAGTAAGACGGTAGAACCACATCTCACACAGCCCCTGCAGTCCATTTTCTCCTGGATGTTCTTCTTATCGCAGCAAAGAGTACCTTAATGTACTGGAGTTTTAATTTCTCCTCTTCAATCTGTCTCCGTTTCTTTGCGATGTTCTCCTGGATTCTTCTTTTGTCCTGTGGGGGCAAATCAAACACGTTTACATCACATGTATGTTTCGCAGCATGGAAACTATTCCGCCTGTTGTTCTTTAGTGCTGACACGTCAACCTTGAGCTGACAGCTGGACAGACAGAAATAGCTAAAAAGCAACACAGCCTTTATGACCTGTTCACCTGTTCACCACAACCACTTTCCCTGCTAATAAGCAACTTCCTATCGAAAAGATAATTCATCTTCAATAAAGTCTCTTTATAATGGACACATATTTGTCACACACACACACACTCACACACACACATTCACACACTGGTGGCTGAGGCGACCACACAAGGTGCCACCTGCTGCTCAGTAAGCACTCACACACCAAAGAATCAGCCATCAGGGACAATCTGGGGTTCAGTATCTTTCCTAAGGATACTCCGACAAGCTGACTGAAGGAGCCGGGGATCGAACCATGGACGACCCGTTCTACCTCTGAGCCTCAGCTGCACACAGAGTGCTTAATGGCTTTATGCCTTTGAACTCTGCGATGAAATCATTCCACCAGTGCCTACATTGGTATTTGTCCTTATTGTGATGTCGTTTTCTTCAAATGCTTCATCTCCCTTAAATCTGTACTTAAATCTGTAATCTTTCCCTCAACCCCAAACTTTCCCTGAAAAAAGTACCTAGTAGGGGGGTAGGACTTTTCATATTCCCCGTGACTTGAGGGGCGGAGCTGTGTGCTGAAGAATGCCCATTGGTGGAACACACACTTGGAGCGTTCCGCACTTCCGTGTCAGTGTGGCTGCAAACTTTATTTCATTTCTCCAAGCTTCACTTTGGTTGTGTTTTGATCATTTGGAAAATTGAGCAAAAGAAGAGACGCTACGAGAAGTGGACGGACGACGAGGTCCAGACTCTTTGAGAAATCATACGTCATCAGCCTGATTTGAAAAAAATAGGGCTTTTGTGTCTGTGGTGCAGAAGTTCAATCTGTTGTTGGAATCAGTGAAAAGTTTTGTGTCATCCAGCACATTTGAGCTGGCAGAGGGTGTTGGCAAGATGCAGAGAAGTTTACCAGAGTTCATTAACACATGCTACCTACACTGCTTTGATACAAAGCTGGTTGAAACTGGCAAAGAGTCCCTTTAACTCAGCATGAAAACACAGGCCGTGGGTTGCTGGATGTCACACTGAGGGGGTCACTGTGGGCTAAGATTAGCTCCTGGATCTTGGATCAGACTAACGCTAAGCTCCAGTGAAACGGGATCTCCCTGATAACGTCTGCTGGTATTTATAGTGCTGTCTCTGTCTCTGTCTGACCGTCAAACTCAGAGACTCTGCAGCCATGAGAATTTCTCATGATGTTTGTTTTCCACTCTCAGAAATCTGCAGTTTAAATGATGATGTTCTGAATCAGAATATCCAGGCAGATTTTCAGGACTTCTTAAATTCAACAAGTAAGGGACTGTTTGTTATTTACAAGGTGGGTGGTGCAGAGAGGGAGAGGCATGTCAAATACTTTAGTAAGCACTGGGGAGGAAACTGTTTCATATTTTGGCTTTAGGCGGGGCATACACATTTAAATGGTTGTGTTTGTGTTTATGTTACCAATGATTTTTAAAGATGGTCACATCATGGACCCAAAAATCGGAGCTTTAAACAAAAATATTTCACCAAAACCACTTCATTCTGCGTCTCATTTGAAATTTGGTCAAAAATAAACCCTTCGGACAAACTAACCACGACAGGAGAGAAAACTGCCGCTCGTTCTCATTCCAAAGTTGTCAAATACCTCTGCCCTAAATTGCTCCCGATGGCTGCTCCTGTGGTTGGTGGACCGATTTTATTGCAGAGTTCAAAGGCGTAACGCCATCAAGCACGATACAAGTGCAGGTCCAGTTACCATGTATGACTTTCAGGAAGACCACCACGGCAAAGCAGCACTCAACATGTGACAGAGACAGATTGAATACGTGTTTTCTACTGCCAGGACCATGGGACTGGTTCTTACCGTTATCGCCTGGAGCCTCTCCTTCAGCAGGTCAGCCTCCTCCATGATGGTCTGCAGGAGAGACACATTATGACAGTGAATACATGAGGAGGAGGAAGTGCGCTCAGTGCGTTCACACGGCATAGTACGGGCTAATGCAGTGACGTCACAAACTTCTCAACTGGTAACATGGCGGCTGGAGTCAACAAGGAGTCTGTTATTTAAGTCATGAAATGGTGCCGTGACTTGGCCGATAGACATGACACACTGCACCATGGTCCACACCAATCATCACTTATTTTATAACTATTATCTCAGTCACTGTGTGTGTTCATGTGCCAGCTGAACTGTTACTGTAGTAACGGAAGAAGTGTCACCAGGTGGGCGGAGCTACATTTGAAGCACCGCATGCAAACTATGACAGTCACTGAATCCTCCACAGGAAGTTCCTGCAAATGTTTCACAATAAAATCATTTTTTAGAAAATGTAGGGATTCTCTCAGCCGAAGTTATAAGGGGCTTTTAATTTGAAACAGAAACAGGAAGTGTTGAGTTTGAAATGACGGCGTGATGCATTAACTTTATCAAGGCAACGAGAGCGGAAAAAAAGTAAAGATATAAAGATACAGAGGGAACAATAAATAAATGTGTTGTGTTTGAGATGCAGCTGGTAGCCTCTGCAGCTGTGCTGAGTAAAGGCCCAGACACTATCCGTGAGTTTGATTCCTTTATATCCTCCATTATGAAGAAAGAACATTGTTTGCTAGCTTGATGCTAATGGCAGTACTCAGCAGGTTGATAAAGTGCCTCTACTGTTTCCTTTTTACTCTGTGTGCTAACGTCCCTACAGGAAATATCTAAAAGGCTGGGCTGTTGTTGTCCTACAGTTTCCACGGCAACAGACTGCCCTGTGTTCCTATTGGTCAAAGTGACAGCTGTGACGGGAGAAGTCGTGGAAGACAAAAAGAAAATCAAACATGCTAGACTTTCAGTTGGAACGTCGTGAGGCGTCCCAGACGCGGTGTCGTTGTCGTCTTCTATGACACACTACAGGAGATGAAACCATGGATTATCGTGTACGACACTCATTGTCGTTCACGATTCCAAACCGTCACCATACGACACTGCTGCCAACTATAGTTGGGCTGATATTGTGTAGTGTGAACCCAGCATTAGTTCGACATGTTTTTTGCACTAAGTACCAAAACTGTTGTTGAATAGAAGCCGTCAGTAATGTTTGTTGGGTCTGTAATGATTTGATAAACAATAATGCCAGTGCTAACGTTTGCTAGCTAGCTAACTTGCTCCCAGCGACACATTTTAAGTTTGGTTAATGTCAGGACGGAGACGGCGGTCAAATCTTGGCGATGGAGCAGCAGCTCTACTCCGAGCTCCCTCCAGATGTCTGACTCCTCCCCCTATCTCTAAGGCTGAGCCCAGACACCCTACAGAGGAAACTCATTTCAGATGCTTGTATCTGTGACCTCATTCTTTCAGTCACTACCCAGAGCTCATGACCATAGGTGAGGGTTGGGACGGAGATGGACCAGGAAATCAAAAGCTTCACCAAAAACCAAGAAGGTCACAATAATAACAGAGCTTTAGGTAAGACGTTGAGCTATTCAGATCACTACAGAAGCTGCCATCAACAGATGAGAAAACACTTCAAACTTTTTACTTCTTTTAAACTTTTACTGAAAGAGACATGGACACTGTTACAGTGAACAGTAGCTGCCCCCTCACAGCTGATCGAACGTTAGTCGACCAGAGAGGTCAGTAGTTGGCGAGATTTCATCACTTTGTTGCAGTAAAAAAGTGAAACTCTATTATGAGCTGCGCCTCGTCAAAATACATCAAATCCTATATAAGTGGACCATGTGGGGATTTAATTTGGAATTTGAATTTGGTGCTCCAGATCAGTGGTTCCAAAATGTTGTGTCGTGATGCCGATCCAGGTGTGCCGTGGGATTTTGTGATAACCACACATTATTATTATTATTGCAATATTCAACTGGGCCTTTACAATAAAGTATGAATACATTTTTAACTGACGATCAGTCTGTTGTGCACGCCCACTTCCTTATAAAGAAGCAAATTCTGCTAAAAATGAAGTGTACAAAAGCCGTTAATGCGACTTTTCCCTTTTTGATGTGTGTGTGTAATTAAGGTGCGAAGCTGCCCGTGTTTCTCCAACTGTAGGGCTTTAAGTTTCAGTTAACATGTCAACTTTTGTGTATTTTCCAGTTTGCCTTTGTTAATGAAGTGCTGCATCACATGTGCAACCTTACATGATCCTAGGTTATATTAATTAGATCTCTTAATTACTCCCACCACGTGTAATATTAACGTGAGTGGAGAGTCGTTATTTAGACTTGTTTAAAGGAGTAAATGTGGATGAAATGATTTAAAAACTGTGCATGTATATTCTGTAAGAACTGAGTTTAGAGATATTTTCCTTCGTTAATTTTCAGAACCACACACTTCCTGTCAGTGTTGTAAACTTCCTGCGTTTGGAGATTAAAATATCCTCTCTAACCCGACTCTATGGCTTCAATCATTCACTCCATAGTTGACCAAGTCAAACCAGTGTGTCCCTGAGGTCCCCGTCCTCACATGTAGTCTCATTTATTAAGCCCCGTTTGGCAGCCACTGTGAGGGATGACAGCATTTAAAAGGAGAAAGCTGTGAGTGGAACGATGGATCACTTTATTGTATGGGGCAAACTTTTCATTGCCTTACGTCTTGATGAGAGTGATAACGCACGTTACAGAAGCCGTTGTGCACAGATACAAACACAGCTGTGGCTTCAGATTTTGGCTTGATAGTTTGAACACCTCTGCTCCAGTGGGAATTTGTGGCAGCTGGACGGCGTATGTGTGACTGAGTCAGAATAAACCACAGTGTGTGTGTGTGTGTGTGTGTGTGTGTGTGTGTGTGTGTGTTCATGATAATGTAGGAACACCAAGTGCAGCAGTGTGCCTCAGTGATGTGTTTCTGGACACTGCTGCACTGTTACATGGAGGTAGAAGATACTTCAGGCTTCGATACACTACCAGAGCGTGTCAGTTGGTACATTCATTGACAGAAAAATAAAGAGTTGCCAGAATTATCCTTTAAGGGTGTGATGATTTTGACACTTTGCTGTAAAGCTGTTCATGCGATTCTCTTCTGTCCTCACACAGTGGCACAGCTGTTGTATACACAGTAAATTCACACAGACATGATGTGACATGGTGTACACACTTCCAGCTTGTGAAAGTTTAACTGAACAGTTTGTGAGCCTGCAA
Organism: Epinephelus moara; assembly: GCF_006386435.1. Taxonomy (NCBI): domain Eukaryota; kingdom Metazoa; phylum Chordata; class Actinopteri; order Perciformes; family Serranidae; genus Epinephelus; species Epinephelus moara. The sequence goes on along the minus strand of NC_065516.1, from coordinate 36,729,169 downwards.
CCAGTAAATTAACTGCAGCCATGACAGTGAGGGGGACAGAGAGAGAAGTAGCAAGTCAGTGTCACATGTCAGATGAAGCCTGAGGAATGGCACGACGACACGGCACAGGGAATGTAACATGGCCTTGTTGGCACTCTGATTTACTGTCATGCATTATAACACGGAGGAGAACACTCAGGGTTGAGATGCACCTGACCCTCTGCAGAGAGAGGGCAGCGGCCTCTCACAATGCTGCTTGAAAAGAGGGCGCTGGGGTCACGTCCACAGCCACGTGAGGCAGGACTCAGCTAGACAAGCGCTCTGCAATAATGTGCTGCAAGAAACAAGAGAAGCAAGGGAAACTAGAAAGACGAAAACTTTCGTCAACGACCTTTTTGCCATGACGAAATAAAGAGACCAGCGGCGCTTGTATCAGATGCCCGATGAGCGAGAGGCTGGTAAACTCCAGTAAATAGTCTGCACCAGATGTTTGGGTTGGTGCAAGTTGTGAGCTGTAATTCAGCCGTAAATTATCAGCCGTGTGTGTCTGACTGTGGATGGTGGAGCTGCTGAATGGATTTGTGGAGTTTGTTAGTTGCAGTGGTGGCTGTTAGCAGCTAGCTCCGCTCACAGAGCACACACTGCTGGAGACATGACACACACATTATTTATACAACCTGTCACCTTGAGTCGTTTCTGATCCATGATTCAGCCTCACTGGATTAGTTTGAAGAGAAAAACACATACAGAAAACATCAGGACTAAAAACTGAACTCCAGACTAAAACTATGAAGAATAAAAAAGGGCCAAAATGTGAATAAAACTAATAAAGATTTTCAACTCCAGACGAAGACTGAATCTAAACTAGCTGTCAAAACCAACACTGGTACAACCATCAAGCTCCAAGGACCAGCTCTCTCTGTTTAACCCCTCAGGAATGCTGCTGAGATACCCTGCAGACACCAGTGATGGAGATACAAAGAGCCCTATGCAAGTAAAACAATCTGTGTCTGTGTCACTCTGCAGTTACACCTCCAAAACACTAGTCAGTGGTGGAGGACTGTGTTAAGTGCTGTAAAGTTTAGTTCAAATCAAACTTTATTTATATAGTTGATTCAAAACACACGTTAAACACACATTAAACACACATTAAACACATGTTAAACACA
>NC_065516.1:36726507-36728008 GCF_006386435.1 Epinephelus moara | reverse complement strand
TGTCTTCACAATTTATTGTTTCTTATCTGTGAAATACAAGTAAATACAAGCTTTGTTTCCACTGAGGGAAATGGTGTCAGCTTACAGAGACAGACAGGAGGTCTGCGTCACTGCGACGCTGAGCGTGAGGGTGGGCGAGTTCAACTTTCCGTCAACATTTTCACAGGTAATTTAGCCTGTCCCCCCGCCGCAGGAAATAATGGATTAATCCTGGAAAGCTGTTGATGTAGCACTTTTCTCCTTATGAAAGTAACACGGCGATTATTCAACCAATGAGAATTTGGTTGGACGAGAGCATAGCGACCAAATAATCGACTAGTCGACCAGGAGACTACAGCCCTAGAAGTTACCTCGCTAACATCAAATCCTGCTTCAGAGTTCAGGCCTCAGGTCTCTCTACATCAAAGAAATCTGCACCACATTTCGATCCAGCTACAGCCTTATGCACCGGTCCCTGCTTCCCCTCTCATGTCTTGTTTGTTTAGTAGTGCAGCTGTAGTTTTATAATAAATGTGCACTTGTTGCTGTTTTTCTTGTTTCGTCTCAGTCACTGCACCTTAAAAGCGCCAACACACCAAGCCGACAGTCGGCCGTCGGTTAAGGTTGGGCCGTCAGTGAGCGTCTGAGCAGAGATGTCTAATCACGCATCCCTAATTAAAATATGACCAAACATACTGAAACAGAAATAAAGTTGTGTCTCTAATATAAACCCGACACCCTCTGCAGCTGAGGTAAATACACAGTCCACACTGTCTCGCCTAATTGTTCTGAGAGAGAGCAAATGGAGGAACTGAGACACTCGAGGAGCAGCGATGTAACTTCATCGCTCTATCACTCGGTCAGGGACAGACTCACATTTACAGGGCTGACCCTGCTGAGCCAGAAACAGTGACGATGGTTAAAGGCAAAAACACTTTTACTGAACTATAACAACTATCATCCATAACCCGACTGTAGCTGCCACAGATGCTGAAGGAATAACTACTTAAAAATGTTGGCCATGGACTTTAACAGCAGCATTAAGTTTTCAACATGATTATTATTGAAAGAGACAATCAACATATTTCTCACAGAAGACTTTGTCCCATCTTATTTCTATCTTCAACACCTCCCAATAAAATAAAACAAAAAAGATGCAGATCCATCTGCTCCTCAGACGCTCGCATGCAGGACTGTTAGTTCCTGTCCGTAAACACACTCGCCAGAAAAGTGAAGGTAAAAGAAAACTCAAATCCACTCTCGTTTCACCTCACTATACACACGTGTTTTTCGGCGCCGTGTCTCTTGGACGCCTGGTACTTACACCTCATTTCCACTGAGCATTACAGTTCACTTTTTTTCTTTTCCCACAGTTAAAGTTGTGGATGGTCCCAACAGAAACGTTCCTTAGCGTCCCCATGTTTGGTCCCCCCTCTGTTGGGGTACCTAGCACACCGATCTGGTACTAAAAGGTGGAGCTAGAAACCCTGCAGTCTGATTGGTCAGTAGAGGACGGTCACTC
>NC_065516.1:36720768-36726288 GCF_006386435.1 Epinephelus moara | reverse complement strand
CGAGTGCTGGACGGAGCAGTGAGTGACAACAACCCCGCCCACATTTAAGAGAACTGTCTGAACAGACCCAGGGTCTAGGTACCATGTCTGAAGGCTTACTGCTGGTTCCAAAGGGACTGGACTGAAAGGGTTTGGTGGAGACGGGGCTTTACTGAGTGTTGTTGAAAGATAAGATGAGGTGTCCCAACTTAATCATAACGTGCTGCAGAATGAGTGTAGATTAACAAAAATCAAAAAAGCCTATCAGTTAAATATCTTGTCTGTGGACTGTATGTATCTGACTATAGGTCAAGAAAGAGTTTTTAATAATCGTATTCAGTGATTAGTTGCCTGACCTTAAACATGCCTTGACTTTGGTTTGTTAGTTGTAAGTAAACTGAGTCTTTCTCAGGTATTTTCACACCATGTTCCTCCTCTCCTAGCCCCCGTCACATATTTACAGCTCTCTTCATCGCTTTGGGAATACATTTTAACACTGTTTTATTGTTACAGGTATTTCTATGACACTGATGCAACGTCTCTGAGAACAGAATTAGTTGCAGACAGGTGCACTGCAATCATCATGAAGTAAACACTGAGGTGAACTGTGTTTTCTAGAGAGATTTTAATAACATCAGTTATGAGCAGAACTCTCAGGTGCCAACATCTGCTGCTGGTGAACTTGTTTATTGAAATGGGATTTAATGTTTCTGGGGTATAAATAAACCAACGATGGGCTGATTCGTTTCACCGGCCTGTCGACACATCAGCAGCGAGCACAGAGTTTAGCTCTACCATGACCTCGCCAACTGAGTGAGTACACACCTCCAGCTGCAGGAGTTTCCTTCACACAACCACTTTTCTGTGTTCTGCTACAAAACGGTGATCACTGCAGAAGAGTCAGCTCTGCACAGATCAGCTGTCTGGCAGGGTAAGGACAAGCTCCTGGAAATATACTGTGGGAGGTAACATGATCCTCAGAGATAAATAAGCAGGGACATGTTTATTTATGTGGTGCTGGTGTTCACACGGCTCGTAGCACCTGAGCTGACTAAATGTCATCCTGTCCAATGTTCACGACTGCCGTCTTCCTCAGAGGAGACACAAGGGTTCATGTGCAGCACAGCTTCAAAGGTGTTGGAGTTCATACTGACTTCATCAAAGGTGCTATCTGTGGCATTTTCAACATCTCCTTGTCAAGCTAAATGTAATGCATGAAGCTGTGGTGTAAAAATGACAGCCCCTGTCTCACAGCTGTGGGGGAGTTGGTCGGGATGTGCCCACACACAGAGGCCCTCATGTTAGAGTACGCATGTAATTCATGAGGAGTTCTTATCTCACTGATGTCAGTCCAGGAATGATCGGGCGTTGATACAGGTGGCAGCTGAAAACAATCCTCATTCAAATATCTTGCCCCAGTGCATTCTGGGTTCAGAGATTGCGCCTCCAGAGTTTACGACACTGAGAGACGTATTACGGCCTAGAGGTGTGGCACATCACCACGTTCAGGATAATACAGGTATAATTTTTAATATGATATCAATATACTTGTGATATTTCGACTTGTGAAATTATTCCCGACTCCTCTGTGGTTCCAGAAAGAGGAGCAGCTTCAGTAGTGTGGAATAAAGTGTGGCGTCCTGAATGTTTTCCTTCTCTTAGCGCTCAGAGGGAACTCATTCAGCGGCTCCTCTGGCAGCAGCACAGCGTCTCTCCCTCTCCTCTCTGATTCTGTCACAAACCTTTGGTGACGGAAACCTACGTGAATAAACTCCATATATGTGACTGTCTCATAACAGCCTGTCACAGGTTACAGCCTGATGGTTAGACGAGAAATGGCAGAGCATAAAGGTCCAGGTGGAATAAAAACAACTCAATCATTTAGGATTTTACTAAACTTTAGTGTGACTGTGACATCATCATGTTTTAACGTCATATCTCAGGAACAGAAGGGGAGACATTTGGTCAGACTTCTGTGTGTGAAGCATCCATGTTTTCACTGACATGGATGGAGACTGTCAGAGACACTGGACTTGGTGCATGGAGGCGTACGACCACGGGATGGTAACTCTAAACTAAATTTCCACCTGTTAAGCTTTCTTCAGGCACTAAGACTAAGGGCCCATTTATGCTCCCTTTACGTACGAAAAAGTATACGTCCGTTTCAAACGATGTTACAGTCACTGCCCACATACTTCCATGCGCCCTCTACGTTGGCATGGATGTTGACCAATATATCCACCAGGAGGCAGCCCAGCATCAAAAGTTTATGACAACAACAAACTCAAAAACAAACATGGCGACTGTGGAGGAGATATTGATAATGTACCTCTTGCATAAAAGACAAAAACAGAGGCAGCGTTGTAGGAGGCGGTGGTCGGTGAGGCCGTTAAATACATCGCGACTGGAGGACGGAGAATTCTTTTCTCTAGTACTGCCGATGAGAGAAATTGAATTGTTATTTCTTCTTCGTGTCTCACTAGAGCTACGTATCGGGTAGTAGCAACACTGCCCCCACGGTTCCTGGTGGTACTGCTCCGTTTGGCCCGTATCCGTAAGCTTTATGGAAACGTGCAGAAATACGGACGAAATGAACGCAGAGCACGGACAGAAGGCTCCGTCTGTATCCGGATCCGTATTTAACATTGAGCATAAATGGGCCTTAACTGGAGCTGTGGTGTTGGAGAGAAATGAAGGGATGGTGTCAGATGCTGAGACGATAAAGTATCATTTTACCCTGAAACACTGTAATTTAGGGCCATATCACCCATCCCTAATACGGCCAGGCAGAGAAACTGAGGTAGATATGGAAACGCTGATGTCCCAGGTCCAGTTCAACCAATACTGTATATACAGTTGTGTTTGACAGCCTGAAAAGTTTCATCAGAGGAAGTCCGAAAAACGCAGCGTGAAAAGAAAACACTGCTGCGGCCAACAGGGTTGCAGTTGACAATCAAACTCAAGGTTAGAATATTTAATTCAAACATCCATGATATGTACCAACTTATAGTCTACATATGTTAATAGTATTTATACTATATAATATTCATAACTGACCCAGTCTGGTCGCACCTATTAGATCTGCTCCACCTTTGCCCAAGCCGGACAGCAGTAAAAAAGTAATAATCCATAGGTTAAGACCACCCTCTGGTTGTATGACTCCGCCCACCACTCCAGTGTCTCTGATTAGTGATGGCCAAATGAAGCCTCATGAAGCCTTTTCTTTACTTTCTGAGCCCACTAGATGGCGCTTTTTGTCCAACAAAAGGTTGAAAGCACACTGAATTGCCATTCTTTGACCCTCTCTCTTTAAACCATGAGCGCCATCTAGTGGGCTCAGAAAATAAAGAAAATGCTTCGTGAGGCTTCATTTGGCCATCACTATCTCTGACAGTCTCCATCCATGTCAGTGAAAACATGGATGCTTCACACACAGAAGATCTATACAATCAGCACAGTTTCAAGATTAGAGTCACCAATTCAGTATCTGACCAAATGTCTCCCCTTCTGTTCCTGAGATATGACGTTAAGACATGATGATGTCACAGTCAAGCTGACCTTTGACCTTCATTATTTCATCCTGTTAGACATTTGTGTGAATTCTTTTCATCATAAGTGCAAAAATTCTTGAGTTCTGACCATGTGAAGTCACATTGACTTTAATCTCTCAAGACAGATTCTGCAATTTACTTTGTAGAATCTGTCGGCAGCCCTGTGTGAAAGACGACTACGGGAGGGGGGGGCTTTGAGTTTAAACAATGCTGCGCTTTAGCCAATTACAATGGAGGGGGCATGGCCGAGACGTGCAGGTGTCCCCAGGAAATGTGTACCTACAGAAACAGCAAGCTCCGCGTCCATGGCGACCGCTCCACCCAAAACGCCGTCTCGTCAACGTGAAAAAAAATATTTTTTCCAGCTGATGTCTTAGTTACAACATGATTGAGCTAACTGGAGTAGTTTCATGTCGTATCCGACAACGGGAGGCTTTTAACAGATGACGTCCTGATGTTAGCTTTGCTAACTGTCCCTGTCAGCTGCAGCCACTGATGCTTTCTAGACATTGTGATTCCGTTAGTCGATAAATTCCGGGCTGTGCCTCCAGAGGTAAAGGAAGAAAAAAGGTTGTTGTTTTTTGTTTTGTTTTGTTTTTTACCGATGGATTTCCAGATTGCACTGACTTTGACCTTTGACTTTCGACCTTCAAGCACCAGATGCTGATCAGTTGATCGTTGAGTCCAGGGGGACGTGTGTGCCAAATCGGAAGGAAGTGGACACAGGAAGTGGTACAGAGTGTGAAATTGCTCATTCCAGTGTACACACCCTTTGAAGGATATAGCACCTCACTCCTGTGTGCTGTGTCCGACTCTCACAGAAATGAACAGCCATTGTCCCACCAGGACCCCCGAGATGTGCAGAGGTGCGAGGGTCCATTCATGGCTGCTTGCAGCTTTAATTTTCTTCATATTGTCTGTGTTTGGGACGTTCATGAGCGCGTGCCTCTGCTGTGCTTGGACCAGGGGTCTCATTTATAAAACAGTGTGTAGGATCCTAACCTTCTGCGTCGCCAGTTTCTCTTCTCCAAAATGTTCATAAGTGTGGGTCAAAGTTTCTCCCATCAAGTCTGTTTTTATAGATCACAACGCAGAGGTAGGATAACGAAACGCCAAACGAGAGTGAAACTGGACTTGGCTTTTACTTTCAATTTTGCTGGTGAGCGTGTTCACAAACACTATCTGCACAGAATACCTCTAACTGATTCAGATATTAAATATATAATGATTCAGTATGTTAAACTGACTCCTGGTTGCTTAAGGGTAAAGAAACTATTATACACTGAACACATGCAGACAGGATCGACTGACATGTCCTTGACAGTCCACAGTGTACGCTGTTAGCTGAGAGAGGAGCGGAGGGATCACATGAACTCCAGTCATGTCAGTATACATCTGTTCTAAATACCATATTGTCTGCAAGTAGGCGCTTATATTTTTACACGTTTGTGCTCAGCCCCCTCACACACCCACACACATAGCAACTGAAACCAGCCTCTCACCCACTCATGGCCCAGGCACAGTACTCATGTCACACAGGGAGAGACAGCAGATATTCATTTGTCAGCTTATAGTCAGAAAGTCCTTCTCAAATACAGCTGCAGAGAATGATGTCATTCGTACTATAAAATACATAATCAAATACGACCGAGGCGTTTTTAGTCACAGCTCCTAAAACACCAGTGATATTAAAGCACATAACTGTGAGATTCACCACAGTCACATTAAGAACAGTCCATCCTGACCTCCTTTATGAAGCCTGCTGTGGTGTGGGCAGTACAGGCGAATGCTTAGTGTGCCATCATCCATAGGGGGCGAGAGGCAGCTTTACCTCCAGGTGATAACATGATATCCTGTGCAAAGTTTGCATGTTCTCCCCGTGTCAGCGTGGGTTTCCTCCAGGTGCTCTGACATGTTCTCCCTGTGTCAGCGTGGGTTTCCTCCAGGTGCTCCGACATGTTCTCCCTGTGTCAGCGTGGGTTTCCTCCAG
>NC_065516.1:36716355-36719510 GCF_006386435.1 Epinephelus moara | reverse complement strand
GTTTCCTCCAGGTGCTCCAGCTTCCTCCCACAGTCCAAAGACATGCAGGTTAACTGGTGACTCTAAATTGTCCGTAGGTGTGAATGTGAGTGTGAATGGTTGTCTGTCTCTATGTGTCAGCCCTGTGATAGTCTGGCGACCTGTCCAGGGTGTGCGCCACCTCTTGCCAAATATCATCTGGGAAAGGTGCCAGCTTTAAAATGGATGATCAGAATCAGTCAACATGCTTTCTCTTATTTTGCACAATGAATGAATACTACGTAAACTGAAAAGTATTCACGTCTCCATCTGCTGGTGGGCTTCACGATAAGNAGTGTGAATGGTTGTCTGTCTCTATGTGTCAGCCCTGTGATAGTCTGGCGACCTGTCCAGGGTGTGCGCCACCTCTTGCCAAATATCATCTGGGAAAGGTGCCAGCTTTAAAATGGATGATCAGAATCAGTCAACATGCTTTCTCTTATTTTGCACAATGAATGAATACTACGTAAACTGAAAAGTATTCACGTCTCCATCTGCTGGTGGGCCGTCACGATAAGAGTATGCATGTTTAATATAATGTTAATTCCACTTCAGAAGAGACGTGATGATCACTAAAATGAGACGGGGAAAAAGAGTGGATGTATCGATATTGGTAGCAGTTATTGGTCAAATGAGTTGTTCCATATCGGCATATCAGATATTGCAAAAAATCCAATATCGTGCATCCCTAGTGGATGGATAAGTCAATACAGTGTGTGACTTTGACACAGGAAATTGCTGTTGGCTTCCTTTTTCCTTCCAGTTGCTGTTTTCTTGGAACCATGTCCCTGATCATTTCCTCACCTCAAAGAAAGCACTTCTTGTCCCAAACCCTGACCAAACATGGCCGATCAACAACTAGTCCAGTAGGTTTTTGCAACAGTCATATGTGAGGGTGTTCAGACAGAAAGCAAAATGGATTTTCATCAACATGCACATCTGAACGCTGTGTGTTAGCTGTTAGCTTGCAGGAGTGTGTGTGTTTGTGCTCTGATCAGCCTGTAACTGGACTATAAGATTTCAGATTTGTCCTTCAGTCTCTTGATCGGACACACAAGGAGTAATGTAATATTCATCTTCTGATCTCTGTAAAAGAGCAAACAGGCACACAGCAGCATGTGCTGACGTGTGTGGACATTACAAAGTGTGTGTTGTTAGCATATCATGGAGAGCTGCCTCACTTCTGTGTTCCACATGCTACATTTCAAACATTTCACCTGAAGGAGGAAGGAGAAGAGGCTGAAGGTAATGCTGCTGGTTAGCCCATCCACCTGTTGACACCATGATGATCTCACACTGCTGAAAATAGAGACGCTGCCTGGCTCACAGCTGGACCAACCTGACACTGTGTGCATCACAGAGTCTGCATGTGTGTCTGCAGCAGATGACACATTCCTCCTGAAAAGAAAAGCTGATGGTGGGAAGGAAACTCTCAACACCTGTCAGTCACACTGAATAAACATGTGGTCAGACAGGCGCTCCCTGCCAGATATGACCTGCAGTCAAACACGACTGGACTTAGACACAATCTGGAAAGCAGACAGAGAGCTAAAGGAAAGGTGATGTCGAGTTTATCTTATACTAGAGAAGCGGGAAAGCTCTGCAAGATCAAGCAGGAACACCGGGGAGGAAAGTCCAAAATAGGCCTGAATGTGATGAGGACAGTCTCAGTTCATCAAAACAAAGATGGAGACACCGGAGAAAGAAATCAGAAAAGTGCCGTCGAGGTTTAAATCAAACGTCTGGACTTATTTTGGATTTTTTTTAACAAAGAAGGAGGACTTGGATATGACACGTGATTTACAGCAGTGTCATATGACAATAAAATACTCAGACATTATCTGACAGAGGACAGGAGACGCTGTCTCACGTCCTCCAAACTAGAGCGGGACATTATCTGACAGAGGACAGGAGACACTGTCTCACGTTCTCCAAACTAGAGTGGGACATTATCCGACAGAGGACAGGAGACACTGTCTCACGTCCTCCAAACTAGAGCGGGACTATCTGACAGAGGACAGGAGACACTGTCTCACGTCCTCCAAACTACAGCGGGACATTATCCGACAGAGGACAGGAGACACTGTCTGAAGGGTTACTGCTGGCTGTAATGAAAGTGTTTGGTGGAGGCGGGGCTTCAGTATGCTCCACTCTGTATGGAGTGTGTTTTTCTGTACCACCCTGAGTGATGCATCACTTAGTTACAGTGACTGCATACTGTGAATGTCTCAGGACCATGAGAATGTCATGTCATCAGGATGAGCTAAACCTGCAGTGCCTTGCCAAAGTATTCACCCCCTTGGTATTTTCCTATTTTGCTGCATCACAAGCTGTAATTTAAATGGTTTTTTGTAGTGGATCTAAAGAAAATAGTTAAAACTGGTGAAATAAAATAAACATTAAGATAAGTTTAAATTTTTCACAAAAAAAAAATAACCGTAAAGAGTCCACCTGTGTGCAATCCAAGTGTCACTGATTTCAGTATATATACACCTGCTCTGAAAGGCCCCAGAGTCTGTGGCAGCACGAAGCCATGGGTATCAAAAAGCAAGCAGCACCATGAAGACCAAAGACAACCCTGAAGAAACTGGAAAGTATCTGTCCAGAGGACGAGAGGAACACATCCCAGAGAAGAGAACACATCTGGAGTTTGCCAAAAGGCATGTGGTCGACCTCCAGAACATATGGAAGGAGGTGCTCTGGTCATGTGAGACTTCAACTGAACTCTGGCGGCTCGTCCATGAAGCTCAGGTCGGTGGATTGTTCAGGTCATGATACGAGTGTGACGATCCATCAGTCTGGATCAATATATTGATTCAATGATCAACACTGCCAAGTGAAAACACTGACCCATGTCACCGTCTTTGGGTTACGCTTTTATTATTACCTCTGACTTTTTTGTCTTCAGGACTTTAAGACACAAGTTTGTCTTCAGGACTTTAAGACACAAGTTTGTCTCCAGGACTTTAAGACACAAGTTTGTCTCCAGGACATTAGGAGACAGATGGTCCTGAAGTTTTATAAAAAGATGATGGTTTTGGTTAAAATGAAAAGATTTCTTCCAGAAAGGTGTCTCTGACAGAAAGGTCTCTCTGACAGAAAGGTGTCTCTGACAGAAAGGTCTGTCTGACAGAAAG
>NC_065516.1:36711746-36716318 GCF_006386435.1 Epinephelus moara | reverse complement strand
CAGGGCTTTAAGACACAAGTTTGTCTCCAGGGCTTTAAGACACAAGTTTGTCTTCAGGGCTTTAAGACACAAGTTTGTCTCCAGGACTTTAAGACACAAGTTTGTCTCCAGGGCTTTAAGACACAAGTTTGTCTCCAGGACTTCAGGAGACAGATGGTCCTGAAGTTTTATAAAAAAGATGATGGTTTTGGTTAAAATGAAAAGATTTCTTCCAGAAAGGTGTCTCTGACAGAAAGGTCTCTCTGACAGAAAGGTGTCTCTGACAGAAAGCCCTGAAGGTTAGCTGATCCCATGTGCTGTTTCCTGTGTGTTAGTGGAGTCAGATTAAAGTTAACTTTACGGAACTTATTGTTTATGTTGTTTTTATCTTTTGTGGCCAAAAGTCTTCTGGAACAGACTGAGTTAAACGATCAGATAATATTGTCTCATATTGATCACAGGCTTCTGAATCACATCAAATCAAAGTCGTATCGTGGCAGCACTTTGTAATATCTGCAAATATGAAATCAATATGATATCATATTGTGATGAAACAGGTGATCTATGGACAGATAACTCTCTGCTGAGCCTTCCTGCTCCTTCAGGGTTAGTTCTGGTCTCTGTGCTCTCTCTGGTTAATGTCCTATGCTGTGGTGGGCAGGGCTCTCTCAGCAGGTTTGGATGTCTTGTATTTGTACCATTCACGTCCAAACATCAAATTCTGACAAACAGCTCTTCATATCTTCTGTTAAAATAATGTAACCCACAGTTGAACCCCACAGTGGGGAAAATGGACCTTCTACATTAGGAGGCTACCTCACTGTCGTCCTGTAGCATCTTCTTCTGCCCATAGAGTTTGTGTAAAATCCCTTCAGGTCTCTCTCTCAGAGCTCTGTCCAAGATCCATGCCAGACTCCAGTCCCAATGACATGACCCCAATACCTCAGTGTCTGTCTGGCCATTCAGCCAAGGTCCTCCTGACTTCTAATCCCTGCTCCTCCTTCCTTAATCTCATCTCTGATGGATTAGCAGCACACAAGCTAACAGCAGATGCCTTCACTAGCCCATCAAGGTGACGTTGGCCTTTAATTACCACTCAGATGTGTTTCATTTAAAGTTATCGACTTCTATTGGATATCTGATTCTATTTTACCATCCTGGGGTGAAAACATCAGCAGCATTACCACATCTAACTTGTCTTTTCTGAGACAAACAACCTCAAGTGTCCAGAATTCAGTCATTTCAGAGTCAGTAATCGCTTCATGAGCCAGAATAACATTTTCCAAACACAAGCTTATTGTACTTTTTATATTTGCTCAATAATTTCAACAGATTTTTGGAAATGTGCATATTCACTTTCTGAGTGCGTCACATGAGCAGACTGATGTCCATCTCATGTCACGTGTTTCTGGCCTCTCTCTGACATATTTCCACCTCTATAAACTGACTTTTATTGTTATCATCTTTGTAATGTGTCAGCCAACAGTTGCCTTTTTACACATCCAGCAAACACACAGCAACGTGACGTCTGAAGTTGTGCATGTTTCCACTTTCTGAATGTCCAATATTCACTCTCCTTTTAGCCCCGCTTTGGTCCAGACCCACACCTGAGAGAATGATCTGGCTCTGCAGCTGCTAAATGCTGGCGCCAAGAAATAGTTCCAGCACCGAACTCCCCTTAAAATCATCAACTGTCATTTTTACATATCTGTTTATGCACACATTTAACAAACAGATGCAACATTTTCACTACTGAGCTTTAGAGGTGTTGCTGTGGGTATTTTTGAACTTTGGATAGAGCCAAGCTAGCTGTGTCTTCCTGCTTCTTGTCTTTATGATGAGCTAAGCTACCCACGTCCTGACTCTGTATTTAAAGGCCCTGATACACCAAGTCGGGCCGTCAGTGAGCGTCTGTCGCCCTAGTTTTTGCGGTGTGTCCCGCACCATCGGCACTTCGGCGGCGGCAGCTTTTCGGCAGATTGAGCATGTTGAATCGGCAGCGGAGCTTGTCGGTGAGAGAGATCACTCTGATTGGCTGTTCAGGTTTTATTTCCTCGCCCCTGTAGCGAGTGAATCTGCCTGTAGTGAAACCGGGGCTAACCGGTGCTTCCTCCTCAGGCTCCACTTCACTCAGCTGCCCCACAGACCCGCTGCTTCTTCCCACTTTAACCTGAATAACAAACCGGAGCTAGCTGGGAGCGGCTAGCGGAGCGTTAGCCGCAGCATGACCGGAGGGAAGCACAGCCAGTTAGCCTCCGCTAGTCTCTGAGCTAGCCCCGGCTCTCCGTTTGGATCCAACCGGAGCACCGAGCCCTGGTTTGTTATTCAGGTTAAAGTGGGAAGAAGCAGCGGGTTTATCGGGCAGCTGAGTGAAGTGGAGCCTGCGGAGGAAACACCGGGACCGTCTGGATGTAATAGTCCGTGGAGGTGCTGCGGTGCTCGGCTGCACAGATAGGAAACCCCTCGGCTGACAGGATGTACCACTCTCTCACTCCACGCTCTCTCACGCAGGCGCAGAACGTACGTGCTACTTGGCCGTCGGATGTAGTCCGTGTAGTGTGTTCAAATGCAACTGACACAGGGCGACGTGAGGCAACGTAGACGACGCAACAGTTGGCTTTCGTCGCCGCTAGTTCTTTGATGTTGGTTTGGTGTGTCCGCACCTTTACAGAGACTGATATCTTTCCAAACATCTCGCTCACAGAGAGAAAGCAAATAAGCATATTCCCCAACACGTCTACCTATTCCTTTCTCTAGAAGGGAGTCCTGGAATAGCCTATGCTACTAAATATCTGAAGCAAAAACACCCACTTTCTTTATTAAATAATGAGTCACTAGAACTTTGGTTTATGCTGGATGTTCCTCACATGAAGACAGATGTGTGAAAATGAGCTCCCTGCCTCATTAGCATCTTCCCACCCCAGCTTTGCCACGTGCTGAACTGTTGAGATGACTGGGATGAGTGGGAAGGAAAGGACATGAGGTGACTGGTTTTCTGCAGGCAGCCCACAACAACAGCACGTATGTGCTCGTCAATGTGTGGACACTGATTACACCCAAATATATGCAACGTTCAGCATCCTGACAGCATGTCAGCTTTAAAGACGTTCATTCTTGTGCTCTGAGTGTCATTTCCAAAGAGCATGAAAATGATAGATGTCATATGGTGACTTTGTGGGCTCTTTAACTGCTGTTTGCATGTGTGTGTGTGTGTGTGTGTGTGTGTGTGTGTGTGTGTGTGTGTGTGTGAGTAAAAGTCTTGTTAGTTAAAGCCAGACCCCCGCTGGGAGGCTGCAAGCGGCCGACAGCTTAAAGGAATTAAAAGATTACACAGTCAAAAGACCCTCGTGGCTCATTTTAGCTCCTGTGACAACAAGGTACCTCTGGATAACTGACTTATGGTAGAAAGCATGCACACAGAGTAGTTGACAACGCAGTAGTAATCCCTGGACATAGTAATCTCTGATCTGATGGGAGTATCTACCCTCTGACAGCCCTCAGCTTCAAATAGATGTTCTCCATTAGTGTGGCAGAGGCTAACGCAAACAGTAACAGTGATACAGAGGTCTACTCACCAAGTGTGTGTGCTGTGTGTGTCCTCGAGCAGGTGAAAGCGGAGCACGCAAGGAAGGTAGAGCTCACTCTCACAGCGTATTCAACATCACTGAGCCTGAGGTTGTGTTGGGAGATTGTGTAGGCTGAGAGAGATTCAGACTGACTGGGAAGACCTCCCCCTTTCTCTCTCACTCTCTCTGTGTCTTTATCTGCTCACTGTGAGTCTGTCACACAGCCCAACCATGTGCCTGAAATACCTCTGCCAAACAATTGCTCCACAAATGTGCACACACACACACACACACACACACACACACACACACACACACCACTGCACCCTGGCATGAAAGTCTCCCCCCTGGTCCCACCTGCTCCGTCCTGCTCGGCCCACACACTTCATATTGTGGTGACGTGACGTCACACACACGAACATTACATTACATGTCACACATATATAAACACTCAGGGTTTATAAAAGTTTGCACAACATTCAGTACATTTACATGACATAACAGAAAATGGATTTATTGTGTTAGTCCGACTGGGAATGTTCCAGCACCTCACGATTTGATTATGATTCAGAGGATAACAATTCTATAATGAAGTGTTTATGGATGCATCGCAATGGACCAGAACATCTAATCTCAACACGATTTAAAATACAGCAGATATAGCAGGTCCCTTTCCTCTCCAGCCTATCTCACATTTGAACCAGGGGCTGCAACTCGGATTGTATCTATCTGCAGATGCTCACACTTGTCCACTGTGGCATATACATTCAACTGCCACTTTATTAGGTACACCTTGCTGGTACCAGGCTGGACCCCCTTTTTAATTCTTGGTGTCATAGACTCAACAAGGTGCTGAAACAATCCTCAGAGAGTTTGGTCCATATTGACATGATGACATCACACAGTTGATCCATGATGAGAATCTCCCGTTCCAGCACATCCCAAAGGTGCTCTATTGGACTGAGATCTGGTGACTGTGGAGGCCATTGGAGTACAGTGAACTCATTGTCATGTTTGAGATGATGTG
>NC_065516.1:36708082-36711691 GCF_006386435.1 Epinephelus moara | reverse complement strand
TTCAGAGATGGTCTTCTGCACACCTTAGTTGGAACCAGTGCTTATTTGACTTCCTGTTGCCTTTCTATCATCTTGAACCAGTCTGGCCATTCTCCTCTGACCTCTGGCATCAGCAAGGCATTTTGGCTCACTGGATATTTTCTCTTTCTGGGACCATCCTCTGTAAACCCTAGAGATGGTTGTGCTGAAAATCCCAGTAAATACTCCACCTTACAGACTCCTGTATGTGTTAGAATGACATGAGGGGGAGGCGGAGCTCTCCACTGCAGCCGCTGACTAACATGTAAACATGTTAGTTGGACTGAAATCGTACTAAATGGAATCTCTCAAAGTTGGACTAACTCACCCAGATAATGTGATTGGGAGCTGAATTCATCTGCATGTATACAGTCTAGAGTTGCAGCAATATCCTGGTTTCAATGTATACTGTGACAAGTTTGCAGTTATCATACCGTCTACACTTGTTTATCTAGGATATTAAAAAAAAAGAAAAAAAAGAAACGCAACTGGACGGAGAATGTGCCCGTTATTAGAGGTATTTTCTGAGGGGAGACTTTTTACACAAACTTCCATGAACAAAATGGTTTCAATTAAAGTAATAAAACATTTGTCCTACCAACAATAACCTTCTCTTTTTATTCATGAAGGCTCATTCTGACTGATCATAAGATCAAATCTGCAACAATGCAACACCGGGATATTAGTTTAATATTTTAAAATACATGGACAAGAGGAAAACATGGAATGGCGATCATTTAGGCTCATGGTTTAAAGAGAGAGGCTCAAAGAATGGCAATTCAGTGTGCTTTCAACTGTTTGTTGAACAAAAAGAGCCATCTAGTGGGCTCATAGAATAAAGACAATGCTTCATGAGGCTTCATTTGGCCATCACTACTGACAACCAGAGGAAATGTGCCAGTAGGAAACAGGATGTTTGCATTAATTAAAAAGACTGATCTTCTCGTGTTGCCGCTGTGAATGCAGGCGTAGTTGCAGAGGTGTAATGTAACTAAGTACATTAAGTCAAGTACTGTACTTAGGTACAACTCTGGGGTAAACCTCAGAGGCAAATACTGCACTTCTTTACCTGATTACATTTATCTGACAGCTTTAGCTCCATGTTACTTTACAGATTTAGATTATTAAATCAACAAAATTAATTATTATAGATTAAACTACCAGCAATATATAAAGTAACTGAAAAGAGCTCCACCTTTACCAGCTCAACGTATCCTCATAGAACGGCTCATATGATAGATATCCTACAAAAATGCAGACACAAATTAGCGTCACATAGAGGACGTTACATCCTTACCGTACAGTTACATGATTAACGTAAAGTTAGGGAGGTTACGTTCAGGCAACTAAAGTTACTGTGGTTAGACGCAGGCATTGTGACTCTTAGTTCACACGGATCCAAATGCGTCTCCAGGGGAAAGACCGCATTTTTGTGAACCAACCACCACCCCCATCTGCCTCCTCTCAAGACCACTACCTTCTTTACTCCCGTCAGCACACTGATCACGTGACTGTGACCTTTCAGAAGACGTGGGATGCCTATGAATTCGGGCGCATTACTTTTTAGAGGAAAACATACAGCTTCTGAGGCCAGTCTGACCAACTGCAACGCAAATGCGCTGCATTGATGATTATAATCCAGTAATTTATACTATTCTGACAGTTCTGCATGATGAGTACTTTCTGTACTTTAAATATATTCCGATACCTCTACATTAGTATGGCTTGGAGTGCAGGACTTTTACTTGTGACAGTAAAAGTTCGGAGGATTTCTTCCACCTCTGCCTACTTGGCTGATAACCCAGCTCTGTCTTGACCTACTGTTGACATTGTTTTATATTGATTAGTTTAATATTCTGTTTACTAGAAGGAGGACACTGCATTTACGATTTGTCGCTGTCTGACTGTACATAGGCTTAAGTTACATAAATGTAGTGGTTCATTAACTCAAAGAAACATCTGTGAACATGACCCAGGCAGTGATGCATTGTCACCACATAGTTATGAAAACAATACAAACATTTATAACTTTGGTAAAAATAGACTGAAAGGTGAGGTATTGGTACGTAACCATGTTTTGTTATTTAAAGACTATAGAAGTACAGAGTGGTTTGCAGCACACAGCAAACTTCTATCTGAATGTGTGTGTTCAGCTGTCCATGCCCGGGTGTGTGTCCAGCTGTCCATGTCCATGATGGACATGCACAGACATCAGCGCTGACATACAATTAGTGCAGCACTCCTCCATATTTAGCTTCAGAGAGTGCGAGTAGTGAAGTGTGGATGGTCATATATCTGTCTGTCTGCATGTCCCTCTCTTTGTGACTCCACTTACCACAGGCCAACAACACAGCTGACATTACTGCTCCTTTAACAATGTAAGGCACACTCGCTGCGAGCCATCAGGTTGTCTGACGTCCATACATGTTACGCAGAAGCCGTGAGTCTATCTGACACAACTTCTCTGTTAGCAAATGGTGATTTATTTTCGAGTCCCTTTTTGAAATACATCTCCACCTAAAAGCTTTAATTGGAGAGGCTGCTGTTGCTATGGCAACATTACCCACTCCAAATTTGTACGTGGTTGGTAGACAGAGAGAAAGAATGCCTACCACAGATCTGCTCTTCAGGCAGTGTTTCCTCAGAGTGGCAACACGGCTGTTAATATCACACAGAATTTACCGTCACTGTTTAACCACCGTTTCGAGAGGTGACATCACTGGACTCTAGTGTGTCCAGTTTGGGTTTTCTGGCAGAGGGCTGACTGTGTCATTAACACAATCAGCTGAGGTGTACATAGCTTTTTGATAGAGAGAGCATTGACTCAGCTGCAGGATACTGCAGGTGACCTTTTATTGCATAATGGAAAGTGGGTCAGGTGGTTGAGTTGAACCCTCTGAGACCCACACAGACCACTTTTATTTATTTATCTATTTTGTAACGATGCACCATATCTGATTTTTGGCCGATATCTGATATGCCAACAAATAACAACTTATTTAGCTGATACCAATATCAATATATCCACATCTTTCTCCACCTAATTTTAGTGATGATCAAGTCTCTTCTGTAGTGAGTTAACATGATATTATGCAGGCATACTCATCATTATCATGATGGCCCACCAGCAGATGGAGGCATGAAATACTTTCCAGTGTCTGTGATATTCATTCATTGTGCAAACTAAGAAAAAGCATGTTATTCATTTTAAAGCTGATATCAAGGACAAGTATTATTGCAATAACGATATTCTTGACAAATTAGTTAAACAATAATTTATTTTTAATTTAAGAACGTAGAGTTGCAACAAAATCAGTGATAGTTTCACAGTTTGCTTCAAATCTTCAGTAAAAACTAAAATGATGTTTCATGTCTTCAGTTTGTGAACAACAACAGTAACTCAGAGTCAGATTCAGATCCTGTCACAATATTAATAGTTCAACTAAATCAAATCTACCACTAATTACACATTTAAACAAATGTCCCCTGGGATCTATATATATATAAATCAACAGCTGATTTCCTTCTCTTTATTTATGCTCTGCCATTTCTCCTCTAACCATCAGGCTGTAACCTGTGACAGGCTGTTAT